>NC_000078.6:3622500-3845000 GCF_000001635.26 Mus musculus | reverse complement strand
AAAGTCTTTCATCAGGAAAAAGAAAACATGGCCACCATACAGCAATGACAAAAAACCAAAGCCATTTTGGCTAGATTGGTAGACTGCTTGCCTAGTGTGCTTGGAACTGAGGCCTGGGTCCCCAGCTGCATACGCCAGGTATGGCAATCTATGCCTGCAATGCCTGAACTGGAGAGGCAGATGTGGAAGGTTATACATTTAAGGTTATCCTTGCCTTTTGGAGAGTTCAAAACCATCTTTGGCTACTACAAAAACAAGCAAAATCAGAAATCAAACCAAACCAAAGACACTTGACCTTCTGGTACAGACAAACACCTGTTCTCATGACCCCATGGGAAAGGCCTCTAGGGTCTTTAACAGCAAACCGTATGCCACGTGGTCCCTCCGTGTGAAAACCCTATGTCACATGGTCCCTCCATGTGCTGCTCACGTGCTTTACCTCATACAAGCTATCCAGGCATGCTACACACAGTCAGCACACTTTGTCCCTGCTGGCTTCAATCCAAACTAGTCCAGCCTAGGAGGAAGCAGCCACCTTACCAGCACTTGAAGAGCACCAGGCCTGGGCCCCAATCCCAGCAGGAAGCACGATGTGCACAGAACAGACCTCCTACTCTGCTGGACCCATATCTAGGTTTGGCTCCCACCTTCCCATGAAGCTCAGTACAGCTTTGTGGAAAGCAAGTTATCAATATAGCATTCTAAAATGGAGGGTATGCTTTCTGCTCTGAGCCTGCCTGTGGGCTGTTCGTACCACTGGGCAGGGAACTGATACACTGATTGGGTGGACAGATGGTCTGGGCCATGCCCTCAGTGACTCCAGGAAGGTCTATCAAGAGGTTTATTCTTGCATCTGTCAGGGGCCTGTCAGTGCCTAAGACGGGTTAAGCAAAGGAATGTGGGCTATGCTTCTCAAATCTGCAAGCAGCACCGATGTCGTCGAATGTCAGCTAATACTGAAATGCAAGAACCTGTGCTGTAGTAACCGGAGCAGCTGGAAACAGCAGCACATTTAGTGGGAACAGATTTGAGCCCAGATTGGCCTCCTCATCCGAGGGGAGGGGGAGACAAAAGGGAAGGGGAGATGAGGGGGGGAGAGGGGGAGACGGAGTGGGAGGGGGAGATGAGGGGGGGAGAGGGAGGAGTCTCAATTAGCCCCTCAAGAACTGTAGCAGGAGTGGGGGGGGGCAGAAATTATAGACGGGTTTTGCAAAGAGCAGGGCTGGGCTGAGCAGGAACTTACACTGTTTACTAGTCACCTTGAACTTAGCCTCTCTGCAGCCTGCATTCCTTATCCATAAGATGGAAATCATGCTTGCTCCACAGCTGGAGCTTGAGAACTAAGTAAGGCGATAGAGGAAGCTGGGAACAGTGACAGTCACTGGGGAACGGCTTACTTCCTCCTGCCTCCATACTAGAATGTTTCACAGGGGCCAGCATTCCCAGCCCGCCAGCAGAGGCCCCCTCCTGGCCTCCAGCAAATCCCAGCTCTCTCTCCTCCATGTGCAGCCATCACTCACAAGCAGACAGATCCCAACATCTGGCTACCGCCGTTGCTATGGTGAGCTATGTGGATGCTGGGGCGGCAGACTTTTCCAAATTGCAAGGTGGACTATGTCATTCTACAGAGCTTTAACCCTCTCTGAGGGGGACCCCAGGGACCTGGAGGATCAAGCCCAACTCCTAGTCTTTGTAAAGGTCCCTGGGCTCTTGCTGAACTGCCTGTGTTTCCTTTCTATCCCAGGGCCCCAACATAGGCAGCGGGTGCAAAAGCAGCTGCTTCCCCAGGCACAGCTACTCCTCCTGCCTAACCCACCTTCCCTGAAGGCTTCCCGGGCTTGCTTTCCCTACCTAGACTGAACGGATAGGTCCTGACAGCCACCCACCCCTGCAATGCTATGAGCTCTTTGAATCGAGTAACCAGAGCTGCTGTTTTTCATTTTGGAGGCAGAGTCTCCCCATGAATTTGAGGCTGACCTCAGACTTGCAATCCTCCTGCCTCCCAGTGCCGGTGCACTAATGTGCTTGGCCAGCAGGGACTTCTCGAGAGGTGAAGGCAGGAGGGTCAGAATTTCTAGGCCAGCCTAGAGTACTTGAGTTTCTGTTCTAAAAACCAACAACAGAAAAGAAAAGAAAAGAAAAGAAAAGAAAAGAAAAGAGAAGAGAAGAAAAGAAAAGAAGAGAAAAGAAAAGGAAAAAAAAGCCTAGCCTGACAGATACTGGGCAACCCTTAGATGAGTGACAGTCACATAGCAGATACTCAGTAAAGAGTAGAGTCCACGCCAGGCGTGGTGGCGCATGCCTTTAATCCCAGCACTCGGGAGGCAGAGGCAGGCGGATTTCTGAGTTTGAGGTCAGCCTGGTCTACAGAGTGAGTTCCAGGACAGCCAGGGCTACACAGAGAAACCCTGTCTCGAAACAAACAAACAAACAAAAAAGAATAGAGTCCACATGCACAAAAGAGACTCACATACAAACCTACAGCGCACAGGGCACAAAGGCACATAGATCTCTATGTCTCCACAGTCACAAACAGGTTGAGCCCAGCCTGGTCTAAAACTTATTATGTAGCCTAAGCTGGCCTCAAAGTACAATAGTCTCCCTCCTCAGTGCGCTAATAGGCATGAGCCAGCACACCTGTTTTGTTTTGCATTGTGTGTTGAGGGAGGCTCTCACTGTATAACTCAGAGTGTCCATGAGTTTGTGGTCCTCCAGGCTGCACGTCTCAAGTGTCAGGGATCTGCTCAACCCCCAACCTTAAACAGATCATCTACACCTTAAATGGAATTGTCACTTTCCTTTTCTGGAAGTCTTTACAGCTTTGGGGAACCTTCAGCTAGGGTGGGCTGTTAGGTTAAGTGGTTCCCACCAGCCTCACTCTAAAATTCTGAGGCTATGATTTGACCTACATTTTAGCACAGCTCACTGGATGGATTATTTTAAGTCACACACATCTTTGCCTTCTGACAAGCTGGGCTATGCCAATAATTGCTCACATTTGTACAATACAGCAAAATCAGCAAAGGATTTCCACATATGCTTTTTTGTTGTTGGGTTTTGAAACAGGCTCCCAAGTGCCTGAGCCAGCCTGGAACCCGACAGGCAGCTGAGACAGGCTTGGACTTCTGATCCTCTCTCCTCTATCTCCCGAGTGCTGGGGTTACAAGCCTGCTCTTCATTTTATGTTTATGATTGACAGAAACCACAGTAGGTGTCATGTTCTCCCATCACACAGGTGGTAAAGTGAAGCTCAGAGCGATTCTGAGATTTGCAGAAGGCAAAGGCGAAGCCTTAAGAATCAACAGTCCCAGCTTCTCATTTCCAGCCTGCGGGTCTTTTAAGCCTCTATATCTGCCTATGCCATGTTCTATGCACACACAGTGAAAACACAGTAGTGCATACTGAATGCACACCTTATTCACTGACATGCAAACACACCCACACACACTTGCCTCTCTGGGCCTAGGCATAGGCTCTTGTCCCCCAAAAGAAGCCCTTCCCCAGAAACAGAGAGACATCCATGCTCCCGTTAGTGCTGAGAGCAGAAGCCACTGACCCAGAATCTGAACAGATGCCTCAAGTTGGTGTTTGAGTCAAGGGGATGAACTTGCCAGATCTAGCCAGCTACTTGCCCAGGCCTCCCAGGACAATAAGCATGCAGCCTTTGCCAGCTGGCTGACCTCCCAGGAACTGTCTGTGGCCACGGAATTGTCTTCTGCAGGAGGCAAAGCCCTGCCCTGGGCTGCCTGAGCACCTTGCTTGAGAAGCCCTAGCAGGGCACCACAGACCTGTACAAGGCATACACACGTTCACATGCAGACATGCCTCACCCCTTAGAGGTGGTTCTTGCTCCATGGCAACGGACAGAGGCTGAGGTCCTGTGAATGACAAGAACTGCTAGAGGCACCTCCAGACTCACCCCTGAAAGCTCATCAGCCCTTCATTTCAGAAACTGACAGTAGTCAGCAAACAGTCACTGGCTTCACAGGATAATTACTGATAGAAAGAAATTATCCCTCCTAGCCAAAGGCCACCACTTCTCTGGAGACAGGAGCCATGCCTTAGTGTCCCTTTTGGGATCCCCTACAGATCATAGGAACTTGCATAGAGCAGGTGCTTCATAAATGTTAAAGGATTTGAAATAATTTTGCTGCTGGGCGGTGGTGGCGCACACCTTTAATCCCAGCACTTGGGAGGCAGAGGCAGGTGGATTTCTGAGTTTGAGGCCAGCCTGGTCTACAGAGTGAGTTCCAGGACAGCCAGGGCTACACAGAGAAAACCTGTCTTGAAAAACAAAACAAACAAAACAAAACAAAGCAAAGCAAGAACTAGTTTTGCCTGCCAGGACCTCCATCCTGTCACCACAAGCTACTTGCTTCACCTACTTCTGGACCGAATGCATAGTAGGCTGGATCTCAACCCTCACTCTCAGGCCAGGCAACAGGGAAAATATCCACTGAGCACCTACTGTGTGCTGGATACAAATGAACTCAGTCTTGAGCTCTCAAGTGGAACACCCACTGTTCTGCTTGCAACCAGTCCCATGGACATAAGCATATTCATGTCGGCTCCTTCAGCAGCTCACTGTGGCTCTGGATGTCCTCTGGCTTACGGAAGCAGCTAGTCTAGATGAAACTGCTTTGCCAAGTTACCTAGCCTCCTTTGGTTCCCCACCTGTGGAATGGGGATAAAAGTAGCAGGTGCTTCCCGGGTTACTATGAACAATTGCAGTAACTGCAGTGTAAAGGAGATGCCTGATGTCTAACTTGCCATACCCTACAGTGAAGTACAATGCCGATGGCTGACACCTTAACTGTCCCATGGCTCTACAAGGAAGCACAACCAGGCACAACCAGGCCTCCTGGGCCCAGGCCAGAAGAGACACTTGCTAAGCTCAGCTTTCCATATTCCCACTACATGGCTGATTCCAGTCTTCCCCACACTTACCCTAGGGGATCTGCTTTCCTAACAGGGCTGGGCTCCAATCCTTCCTTTAGCATGTAAAGCTTGAGAGACCAATGCTACTGTAAGCCGGGCTGTGGCCCCTGCTCAGACTCCTGGAGCTAACCACAGCAAGCAGTAGGTCTCACTGTCACTTGCCTTGGCTTCCCTTCTGTCCCAAGGGTAACAGGCCTCAGGCTTTTTGTGCCTGTGGGCCTGGAGAAAGCTTCTTTTCATATGCTGGTCTCTAGAGGCCATACTCCACACACCCCACCATGGCTCCTTTCCCTCACAGCCCAGAGAGGGACAGGGAGGCAGGGAGGGAGGGAGGCAAGTGGGTAGACAAATAAGTGATCCAGAGCTAGACTAATTAGGCTAAATTACTATGTGGCAGGTCCCTAAGTTAACCAATCACTCATGAGCACCATCTCACCAAAACGCCACACTCAGGCAGGCAGGTGGGCAGGGTGCTGGCTCCTCAGATAGCTGAGTCACGCAGGAAGCCCTGACACAAACCCAGGTCTGTATCCAGGGCCTGGCTGACCCTACCCGAGGCTTTGCTGAGAGCATGGCTAAACTTGCCAGTTCATAACATCTAACTTAGAGAAGTTTAGACAATATAAGCCAATCCTGGGCCCTGGTCAGCTCTAGCGGGCCATGTACATCACAAGCCTGCTTAGTGCCAAGTATTTAATTACTCCACTAAGTACATGTGCACATGCTGTTATCACGTGGAACGAAGAAAATCAGCTTTTCTCTATTTGAGAGGTGGCTCAGTGATTAAAAGTGTGTATAGGCTCTTTCAGAGGACCTGAGTTCTACTCCCAGCACACACGCGCGCACACACAAACACACAGACAGACAGGCAACACAAACACACACACACACACACACACACACACACTTTGAGCTCTCTAGCGCAAGTCCGCACCACTGCAGTCTCCTCTACTCCACAACAGGAAAGGTAGAAGGGGCCACCTGCCTGAGTGACACGGCACGGCCTTACCATTCTGTGGTCTATACCCCTGTTTTTCAGTAGTCCTCCAGACCATCCCTTTCACCCTGTAGACTTATGGAACTGAGCTGTGTGTGTGAAGCCCACAGAAAGGTAAGGAAGTCTGAAGAAATGCAGGGATGGAGGGAGGAAGAAAAGAAACAGTACACCCAAAAAGTGAGGGGTAGAGAACAGTTGGGTGCACACAGCAGTGTCTTTTATAAGGAAGATCTCTCTCTCTCTCTCTCTCTCTCTCTCTCTCTCTCTCTCTCTCTCTCTCTCTCTGGATGTGCCTTCGATATCCACATGTGAAGAGCTATACGGATCCCAACATTCATTCTAAATAAACACCCTTGAACTCGCAGCGGGAGAAACCCATGCAACACCGCAGAGCAGCACATATGGAAGCCACTGCTCATTCCACCCTCTTCGCCTTGAAGGACCCTGAACAGCAAACTGGAAGACTTCAAGCCAGTGACTTAGCATCTCCAAGCTTCAATTCAGTCCTTAATAAGAGAGAATCATGAAAATATCAGTGCCTTTTGGGGCAATTATAAGAATTAAAATAATTCATAGAGTGTCTTAGCCAACAGACAATGCTCAGTGCATCTCGGCCACAAAGTTTCTGAAGCCAGAGGAAAGGGCAGCATGGAGGTCACAGAGATCGCCCTGGTCACAGAGGTAGCCTCCCCAAACAGCAGCCCCTTCCAGCTCATGGGTGGCAGGGTGCAGAGCTCACCTCCACAAATCTCTCTGTGTATTCTCAGAGACAAGCACAGCCCTTCTGTCTGTCACCCAACTCCACACCCCATCTGCCTGGCCCTGGGCTCCCTGGTGGGACGTGATGATGCCTTTGGCTCCCATCCATGGCATTCCTCCTACTTCATGCCACTGCAGACCCTAGGGAATCATGTAAGAGCGGGATGGAGACCCCACCCTCCTGGGCTGAGTGACAGACTCCCAGGGTCCCAACCCCAGAGATCTCAACTCTGTAGGTCCAGCAGGGGCTTGCACCTTGCAGCTCTCATTCGTTCACAGGTGATGCTGAAATGGTTGATTTGAGAGTCACAGCTGAGGACAATTAGTCTGCAAACTATAATCCAAGAGAGCACAGCCAGGGCTTTCCCAGAGAGGGGACTGAACAAGGAAGCAGCTAGCAGGAGAGGTAAGGCAAAAACAAAGGCCTGAAAACCTAGGATGGGCAATAAATGGTATCCGCAGCCTGCAAGTAGAAGGCTAGCCAGGCAGGTGGGGCTGCTGAATGAGAAGGGCCCGCAGGAGCCTCACCCCTCCCCTCAGGCTCAGCAGATGGCTCTATTGTGCCAGGTGTCTATGTCATCTCTGGAGATTCTTGGACTGTAGAGCAAGTCCATGTCCCCCATATACAACTATACAATGTCCCCATCCCAGGCTTGCTGGACCATTATGGCAACTGTCAGTGTCTCTACCTGCCTTTACCAGGTGGCTCTGTTGGAGCCAGCCTGTGGTGCCAGGTGAGCCAGCATATGTGCTGTGGGTGTAGGTGGTTTGAAAGGAGGCCCAGCCAGGCTCTAGCCTTTGTCTAACCAGATTGCTGTCATCTTTTGGTATAATGGCCCCTGCCAGTATGCGAATACGCTCACTCTATCAGTCCCAGAATCTAGGTCTGGGCGTGTGTTTGTTGCCACCAGAGCCAGAGCAGTTACTATGGGTAGATAATAATAGCAATCGTAATCCCTCATAATTGGACCAGACTTTGCTGTCTGCAGGGCACTTCCCTGCCCGTGACCTCAGCTGACTTCCACAGGCGCCCTGTAAGACAGGCAAGGCTAGAGTTACTATCCCCATTTTCCAGCTGAGCAAACACAAGCCCAGATGTCCTGAAGTCACATCTCCCTGAAGAGGCAGCCCCAGCGTTGGGGCCTGGGACTTCTGATTTCTTATACAGTGTTCCCTCCTCTGCTTCAAAGCGAACTATCCACAATACAGAGACCACATGACTTGCTGCTGTGCAGCATGGGGTCACAGTCTGATGAGAGGAGTTTGTCCCAGCTGTGGGGGTGTGTTTGTGAGGTGTGTCAGCATCCGTCAGAACATGGAGCCAGGGCAGAAGAGGCTCGGGGTCACCCAGCCTAGCAGAGAAACAAAGCCAGGCCCAAAGAAAGGAGGGAACTAGCTATACCACCACTGCCATTGCAGAATTTAGGAAACTAAGTATTGCCACCATTATGGCCAGGGACTGTGCACTCCTTGAGTTCAGAGCAAGAGGAGTTCAGAAGGCCTGAAGGGAACTTAGACTATCTAGTCATTTCCAATGGGATCACAAAGGAGAGGCTGGAGGGCTGGGGATGTAGCTCCAAGAGTAGAGTGTTTGCCTTGCACACACTAGGCTGGGTTTGAACACTGTATAAACCAGTCGGGGTGGCACAAGCCTGGCCCAGACTCAGGAAGTGGAAGGCTAGGAACAGGACACCAAGGTCATCCTTTTTCTCCAATGAGCATTTAAGACCAGTTTGGACTGCATGAGAGACCATGTCTAAAGGGGAGGAGCAGCGAAACTAAGAACTTCCAAGGGCCCCTGTGTAGGGACACACAATGACTCCCAGCTTGTCAGAACATATGACTACCGATGCACACACACAGCACTGTGCAGGGTTGTAGGCTGGGCTCCTGGACCTTTTGTGTGCATACCTACATATAAGTGTATATACTGGGGATGGGGTCCTTGGCTACATCAGGACTATGGGTGGTTATAGTAACGTCAGATCCAGGAGGCAAGAGGGCAGACCCCGATCTGGGCTTACTGCTGACTAAGCTCAGCATCCCTTCTGTAAACTAGGCCACCTGTTGTACCTCAGTTGTTTCAAGGGTTGCCAGCAGGACAACAGAACAATGGGTGGAAACCACCGAGAACACAGAAACACACTCTAAGGATGAACAAGGCAGGAAAGGGCTCCCAGCTGCTGGCCCTTGCCTGTGTGATGGACATCTCTTGTCAGGAGAACAAACTTCACACACCTCTCCCAGGGATCCAGAGAGGCAGGACAGTGAGGTTGACAGACTGACAGAGGGGACACAGAGTCCAGTGCTGGAGTTAGTGGCCACAGCTCCAAGGTGACTTTTTGTGGCCCCTTCAGGGGTTCCCATCCATCTGACTTGATCCCAACCTGAAGTTCAGCAGCAGGGTGAAGAGGTAACCTCTCAGGGGACTCTGAAAACACAGAGTCACTGGTTCCATGGCCTGGAGCCACTTCAAAGGTTACCCAGTGACTCTTACTTGGAGCCTGGGTGGGTGGGACATCATTATCTCCAAAGGTCGATGATGTCACTTGCTCCTGAACATCTGAACAAAGCCACGTGCTAGAATATCTGTGTGGGCTGATCACCTCATGTCTACAGTGCCCCAGAAAGCTACTAAATGCAGAAGCAAACAGACAACTCCAACACAGAGGTGCAATGATACCTGAGGTCTCACAGCTAGTATAGGGCAGATCCACAAAGAAATGCAGGGTTGGATCCCCTCTCCCTGCAAGGATGACCCCTCGAAGCTGCACAGACCTATAGTTTGGGCCTGTTGATCCTCAAAGTTGACCCTCAGAGACCACAGTGGTTATAGCTATGGTCCTGCAACCAGAGTGCCTGGTTTCATATTCCTGCCTCAGCTTATAATCAGGTTCCCAGCCAAGCACCTATTTGGCAGGAGTATATGTGACCCATGACAACAACAGGTCGGCACCCCTAAGCTGTCATCATGTGGGGACAGGCCCCTCTCCTTTCCTGGGCACCAGCCACAGAGTCTCCTAAAGAACCAAACTCAGTTGCTCACCTTTCGATCATCCTCCCGCTCCAGAGAGGAGCTGCTGGTGTCCCCGGGGCCGCTGGAGGGCATTGCTGGGCAGTAGGCGGCAGGCTGGGGCTGCGAGGGCGCTGTGGGGCTGCGAGGGCTTCAGAGAAGGAATTGCCGTGGTCTTTGTAAGCAAGAGCTAAGACTTAAACATAGACCCTGATGTCAAGCCCTCGGAAAAGTGCAGCCTCAGCGCTGGGCTTCAGGCGGCTCTGCCTGTGGGGAAGAGAAGTTGGTCAGCAGGGCACAGCACAGACCCTCCCAAGATTAGCCTCCAGCCCAGGGCCAGCCTGGCCTCTGACCTCTCTTCTCCCAGTCTCACCAGCACTCCAGAGTGTGAGAAACTGAGGCAGCCTCCACTTCCTCTAAGAGCCTGGGTGCTATGACAGTCCCTTTCAGAAACTCAAAGGTGTAGCTTGTGCCACTGCTGAGACTGCCAGAGGCCTCCTGCTCCTCCCCTCAGCTTTTCTCCCCTCGGAACACTTCCGAAACCCTCCTCCCACCCCAGCCAGTCCCTGGGAAACCCCAGCCACCACCAGAGGCCCCCAGCCCAGCTACATTTTCCTTCTAATCTGTCCTCACCCGACCCCCCACCCCCACACAGCTCCTCGAGTGGAGGAGGAAGTGAGCAGCAGCCACAGGATGTAGTGAAATGAATGTCATTTTGCTCAGCCTGCCCAGGACCGGCACCCTACTGATAAAGCTGAGGCCCGGACCCAGGCTGGTCTGGGATGCCGGGTTTGCTGTGCTCTCTGGGTGCCAACGGATGAGGCCCAAGGCCATGGCTGCCCTGAACAGGCATTCAAGCCGCCCTCTCCAAGCCCCTCTCATGGCCCCATTTGCAGTCAGAACTGGGGGCCTTGAGCTCTACCAAACGCGCACAGAGCTGTATTTTAGGGGCTTTCTTCTCCCCCCCCCCCCCCCACTTCCAGGTGTGGGCTGCAAGCCAGTGAAGTAACAAAGCCTGAGCCTCGGGCCACAGCTCAGGGTGGGTGTGTTACTGCCACAAATCAACCCCCTTCACTACGGGAGACACACAACGGTTCCTGCCCCCCCAACCCCCTACCCCGAGACAGCGCCAAGCCCCTGCCTTGAGTGTGTGCCTGCCAGGGAGGGGATTGGCAGTAGTGGGAGAGTAGGAGGTAGGCTGGATCCGAGCCCACCCACACCCTTCCCCTTCCAGTTCCCTGTTCTGCTTCCCAGCTCCCCTCCCTGTTGGGCCTTTCTTCCCAGCCCCCTCTGCCAGGGCTCCCTGGAAAACCAGGAACGGGAGCTGCCCAGGCTTGGGTTTCCCATGGGCCTGTCCCTTCCCCAGAGATGTGATAGCCTGGGAGGTGGGTGCCCCAGTTTGGGCTCTGCACTGGCAGCGGTGGGAGGAAGCTGGAGCTGGGAGGGGCCACTGCAGAGCCAGGAGAAAGGGACTTAGAAGTTAAAAGCCAAGCCCTGCTGGAGAGGCTATGTCCAAGGGCTGCACTCTGTCAGGAGAGGCTCCGTAAAGGAGGACCCTTACTCCCTACATTAAGCTTGTCAGGGTACTGGGTTCAAGGCTGGTTGCCCAAATACCTGAGAGCTTGGCAGCAACAAAGAGAGTGGCTCCACACAGTGACACCACACCTCATTTGGAAAGCTCCAAGCTCTTCCCTAGTTTACTGCTAAGGCTAAGGCTCAAACAGTTGGGACATGTCTGAGGTGTGAGCCAGATCTCATGACTGAACTCTGAGGGGCTGAGTGCTCTTGGAAGCTATATCCCCTTATCCCCAAGCCCACAGAAACTGCTCCTCACAGCCCGAGAGGAAAACTGATCCCACCCAGTATTCCAAGAGGCATCCCTCCTGCTATTGGCCATTGATCTCACCCAAATCCCAGCTTCCCCTTTGTAACCATAGATGTTTCCAATCACCCCGCATCAAACCTTTGACAAGTGGGTGACAGCCCAAAGACTCAGTCAGTGGGAAAGAATGCTGGACTCAGAGCTGGCAGATCCTGATGGGGTTAGTGGACCCCCACGATGTCACCCAGCTCCCACATGCCAGGCTATTGGAACCTCAGGGCAACAAGAAAACTGCAAAACAAACTGGGCATCTTCAAGTATCTTACACTGGAGACAGACCAGGCACAAAGCGAGCTGGGAATTAGTCTGCTCCACGGTCGGGAGAGACACAGGGGAACCTGTACTGGAGTTTGGTGAGAGGAGCCTCTGACCCCTGAGGAGAAGGGAGGGAATAGTCAGGAAAGCGAGGGCACCTACCACAAGGGCAGTCACCCAGGAAAGAAGGGAAAGGAAGGAAATGTCTCAGACCACCCACGTCCCTGACACTTGAGCTTCACAAAAGGTCAGCACAGAGAACAGTGGTCCTGGGTCAAACCCAGAGACCTCAAAAGCCCTCAGCATCATCTGAAATCATCAGTGTGTGACCAGGCAATGCCCCACTTAGTTGCCAAGGCCCCATGCCAGGACATAGCACTGTCCACCTAAACTTAAGAGCCACATTCTTCTCTCAAGCTAACCTGGCTACAGGGAGCCATGGGCTCTGGGAGTCACTGTCCCAAGCTAGCAGCAGCTCCTGTAGCCCATAGCACCTACAGCATCCTTCTCACCAAGCCCAAGTCTACACCACAGAAACCCTCACCATGAGCCCAGCCATTACCACCAGCAGTTTTTATCTCCTCAATAATTCTTTCATGTCCATAGCGACCCTGAGTAATGTTTCTAACAACAGCATAAAAGCACTTATCCTTGGGGCTGGAGAGTTGGCTCAGTGGTTAAGAGTGCTTGATGCTCTTCCAGGGGACCCTGGTTCCCAGCACCCACACCAGGTGCCTCAAAACAGCCAGTAACTCTAGCTCCAGGAGATGGCATCCTCTTCAGACCTCCACAGATGGCTGGCACACACAGGGTGCACACACATTGTATGTGAGCACACACACACACACACACTGATCAATTGATCTTCAGGGGAAATAGTCATCCTTAAACTCCCGATCCTCCTGCCTCCACCTCCCACGAGCTGGAGTTGACCAGTATGCCCTACGTGCTGGGTTTCTGTGGTGACAGACATGAAACTCAAGGCCTTGTGTGTACCAAGAACCCCGCTAACCGAACTACCCTTATACCTGTTCTGTTGTACCTTTGTTTTCTGAGAGGGTCTAACACAGCCCAGACTGCCCTCAAACTTGCTATGCAGCTGAGAACTTGAATTCCTACCCTCACCCAAGTGCTGGGATTACAGGCATGTGCCACCATGCCTGGAGAGGACTGCAGTGCAGCTCGACTCCACATCTTACAGTCTTCTTCAACCTAGCAGTCTCTTTTTTTTTTTTAAAGATGTGAAATGACAAGAACGAACTTAACAAGGGAAAAGACATTACCAACAAAATTTCAAGATTGCGAAAGCAACTTAACAGCCAAATCAGAGACAGGCACGTAAAAGCTGATTTTCAATGAGTAGTTCTTAATAGATCCTTGTCGCCATAGCACCAGGCACCTGTGGGACTAAACTGAAGCGTTTTCACAAGTGTGAAAACAGAGGGGCTGGAATAAGAACCATCCCACCTGCAGCCTCTGTAGCTGAAACTTCAGATTCTCTGGAGGGCCAAAATGGTTCAGGTAGAAGTGACATTCTAGCCAGCAGAAGTAAGTTTACTTAAATGCTGACTTCTGGACTGGAAACAGTGGTAGACAGCCAGACCCTGCTCCTGAGGCATCCAGACCGCTCTCTCTCTCTGAAGCAAAGGCGGAAGAGTCACACCAGTGCCTTATGGGCCAGGACCACCTGTCCATTCACCAGCGAGGACCTGACAGTTGACAAGTCTTTTGGACCCAGAGCTTCTAATAAACTTCTCTGGGTTAGTTGGTCTCAGTTGTTTGTTTTGGGTTTTGTTTGTTTAATTTTTGAGACAGGATTTCATTATGGAGCTCAGGCTGGCCTGAAACTCTCTGTGTAGCCCAGGATGGTCTTAAACTAGAGATTTTCTTGCCTCTATCACCTGAGTGGTGATTTCAGGTCTGAATCATCACATATGGCCACTCCCGTCCTTCCTTTCTTTCTCCCTTCCTTCCTCCCTCCCTCTCTTCCTCCCTCCCTCCCTTCCTTCCTTCCTCCCTCCCTCCCTCCTTCTTCTTTTTTTTTTTTTGGTTTTTCTCTGTATAGCCCTGGCTGTCCTGGAACTCACTTTGTAGGCCAGGCTGGCCTTGAACTCATAAATCTGCCTGCCTCTGCCTCCCGAGTGCTGGGATTAAAGGCGTGCACCAGGTGAGATGGCTCAGCGGGTAAGAACACCCGACTGCTCTTCCGAAGGTCCGGAGTTCAAATCCTAGCAACCACATGGTGGCTCACAACCACCCGTAATGAGATCTGACTCCCTCTTCTGGACTGTCGGAAGACAGCTACAGTGTACTTACATATAATAAATAAATTAATTAATAAATTAATAAATTAATTAAAAAAAAAGGCGTGCGCCACCACGCCCAGCCTTCCCTTCCTTCCTTCCTCCCTCCCTCCCTCCCTTTGGAGAAAGGGTCTCACTAATATAGCCCTGGTTAGCCTGGAACTTGTTACATAAGACCAGGCTGGCCTAGAATTCACAGAGCTCTGCCTGCCTCTGCCTCCTATAATTCTTAATCAAAGGTCAGCCAAGGGCCAATAGATATTTTAGGAGAGCCTCTGACTCGTAAGATAGGGACCAGAATAAAACCAAACCAACTGTAGCAAAACACATCAATGGTTTCTACAGCCACAAAACAAGAATGTGATGTTGCTGAAAACGAAGAGAACAGAAAGCACTTCCAGGGCTGGAAAGATGGCAAAGCTGTTAAAGAGTGCAGACTGCTCCTAAAGAAGACAAAGTTCAGCTCCCAGAGCTCATGTCAACGGAACAGCCACCCCCAGCATCTGGGCATGTGACACCTCTGGCTTCCTTGAGTGTCCACACTCAACATATACAGACACGGCCATGACCACATATACATTGTTAGAAATAAATGCATCTTTTAAAAAACGAACTTCTACAAATGCAAACATTGTGGTAGTAGACACAAAACTCAGTGGCCAGCTGGATAAAATGATTTAGCATCTGATCCAGGATCCCAGCAGCCCACCACCATACCTATAGGAGGGATCCAAAAGAGATGAATGGTGTGGAAGAGACATCTGTCCTCCTGTGTTTCCTGAGGTGCTGTTTGCAGTAGGGATCAACCTGGGCACCCGCCAATGGGTACCAAATAAAGGGAAGATGGGATACATGCCCAACTGAGTATTGTTCAGTTACAGAACAACAAAACTGTCGTCTGGAGTAGGCGCTAGGAGCACATTAGATTAAGATATAAGTCAGCCAGGAAGGACAAATAGCACAAGGTGTCATCTGCATGTAAAAGTCGGTCGGGCGTGGTGGCGCACACCTTTAATCCCAGCACTTGGAGGCAAAGGCAGGTGGATCTCTGTGAGTTTAAAGACAGTCTGGTCTACATAGCAAGTTCCAAACTGCCAGAGCCACACAGTGAGACCCTGCCTCAGAGAGGACGAGGACGAGGACGAGGACGGAGAAAGCTTTTTACATGTGGGTCTCACAGAAATAAGGTACAGACTAGTAGGTATGGAGTGGGGGAGCGGTGACAGGATGGAGAAGGCGTGGTTAATGGGTACAGGGGTACACCAGAATACAAGTATAATTTTTTTTTTTTTTCTGAGAGTTTCTCTGTGTAGCTCTGGCTGTCCTTGAAATCACTTTGTAGACCAGGCTGCCTGACTCTGCCTCCCGCCAGAGCACTGAGATCAAAGGTGTGCACCACCACCACTCCCGCCAGAGCACTGAGATCAAAGGTGTGCACCACCACCACTCCCGCCAGAGCACTGAGAGCAAAGGTGTGCACCACCACCACTCCCGCCAGAGCACTGAGAGCAAAGGTGTGCACCACCACCACTCCCGCCAGAGCACTGAGAGCAAAGGTGTGCGCCACCACCACTGGCTAAGTAATAACCTTTTTAAAAAGTTATTTTTTTAATTTATGTGAATGTGACTATGTATGCCACATGCATATGGGTTCCCTCAGAGAACAGAGGAGCATGTGGTATCTCTAAGAAATGGATCCCATAGCACCCATGGGGGCCAGGAACAGAATCCAGGCCCTCTGCAAGAGCCGCAAGTGCTCCTCCTAACCGTCAAGTCATCTCTCCAGCTCCGTGAAAGAATAACTTTCAATGCTCTGTGGCACAGGAGAGCAACTATGGCCAACACTAATTAATTGTAAATTTCAAAATAGCTGATAAGAAGAGTTTGACTGTTCCTAACACACACACACACACACACACACACACACACACACACACACACACACACACACACATACTGCTTGGTGTCCTGACCTGACTGGACCATGACACAGACATACTGAAACACCACAATGTAGGTAGGAGAGGTGGCTTTGCAGGTAAGGTGCTTGCCACACAGGTTTGACAAGACTTCAGATCCCAAGAATCCAAGCAAAAGCCAGGCAGAGGAAGTAGCACACACGTCTGTAATCCCAGCACACCCCTGTCCCAGAAGATGGAAATAGAGACAAGGGAGCCACAGCATTACCCATGAGCCCATGCATGCTGCCAGAACGTCCGACAATGCACCCAATGATTATTTGCCTCATTTTCTTGGTTCTGTTTTGTTCTTCAAGACAGAATTTCTCTTTGGCTAGCTTTGGCTGTCCTGGGACCTGTAGACCAGGCTAGCCTTAACTCAGAGCTCTGCCTGTCTCTGAATCCTGAGTGCTGGGATTAAAGGCATGCGCCACCACTGCCCTGTTGCTATTCATCATTTAATAAAAGTGGTTTGTTAAAAAGAAGAAAATATGGACATGACTGTGCATAACTGTCATGCCAGCTACTTGGAAGGCTGAGACAGGAGGCTTGCTATGAGTTTAAGGCCAGCTTGGTCTACATAGCAAGTTTCAGGCCAGTCAAGGCTACAAGTAAGACACTGACTTGGGGAAGGGGGAGAAAAAGAAAGAAATCTGACCTGTTCTGGTAGAGTTCTTTACCCTGCCATTTCATCATTTAAGTGTGAAAACAGAATAAAGACACTTTCAGACACACAAGGTCTCACACTCTCCTCAGAGGAAGCTGGGAAAAGAGTCTACAATACAGGAGAACCAGCACTTGAGACAAGGGAAAGGATCCTTTGCTGTGAAGCTGAAGAGAGACTATGCAGTAACCACCTGACACGTGACTCAAGATACAGGCCTGCCAGGCACCGCCATCTCTGTGCATCCGCCACTCGACCAGACAAGTGGCAGGGACAGCCTCTAGGCCTCCTCTATAACCAGAACCCAGGCACTGACTATATTTGGATACTCAGTCACCTGTCCTAAAGGGCAACCACAGGGATGAACTGAGCAAGAGGAAGGCAGAAAAACAGTCACAACCAATAGGTAGAGAGAGTTCCAAGGATGACTACGGAGGAACAACCACAGCCATGTGCCTAGAGAAGAGTGGACCCAGGGCAAGAGAGGAAAGACCTCAAAATGTGGACAGAAGCATTTTCAACACACAGTTACAGAAGGAATTATCAACAGGCACAAAGAAGACAAGTTAAAACACACACACACACACACACACACACACACACACACACAACTACTAAGTACAGGGGAAAAAAAACAAAAAGGAAACTTGTTAGGCTCAGTTGTGAATAACAGTTACATTGACATAATAATGTAATTATGTTGATTTAACAAAGGCGCTTATACACACACACACACACAGCACAAATGTTTTCTGTAACACAAAATTCATGGCTTAAAAAAACAGATTTCTTTTTTTTTTTTTTTTTTTTTTTTTAAGATTTATTTATTATTTTATGTAAATACACTGTAGCTGTCTTCACACACTCCAGAAGAGGAAGTCAGATCTCATTACGGATGGTTGTGAGCCACCATGTGGTTGCTGGGATTTGAACTCTGGACCTTTGGAAGAGCAGTCGGGTGCTCTTACCCACTGAGCCATCTCACCAGCCCAAGAACAGATTTCTTACCTGACCTCTCTGCACATGAGAAGTCATGGCAGTTCTACTAAGACTAAGGTCAGAGTGCTGGCAGGGCTGCGTTCTTTGCTACAGACGCTAGGGAGAATCTGAGCTCCCTCTTGTGCCACCTTCTAGAGTTTGACGCCTTTCCTTGGTTCACAGCACCTTCCATCTCCAAAGCTAGCGATGGCCATCAGTCTCTCTCACCCTCACCCCTTCTCTGCCACCCTGCTCCTACCATCATCTCTCATTTCCAAGGACCCTGTAGTTACAATGATAGATTCAGAAAACCTAGGATAGGGTTGGAGAGATGGCTCAGTGGTTAAGAGTCCTGAGTTCAAATTCCAGCAACCACATGGTGGCTCACAACCATCCATAATGAGATCTGATGCCCTCTTCTAGAGTGTCTGAAGACAGTGTACTTAGATATAATAATAAATAAATCTTTAGGTCAGACTGAGCAGGGCCAGAGTGAGCGGGGCCAAAAACTGTTTAGAAAGGCTGGGGGAAAACAAAAAAAGAAAAAAGAAACAAAGACAAAAAAAAAAAAAAAAGAAAGAAAGAAAGAAAGAAAGAAAGAAAGGAAGGCTGGGGAGTGGAAAAGGCCTATCTATGGGTTTAAAGAGACTCAGAGGTGGGCAGGATGACTCGGTAGATAAAGGTGCTTGCTGCCAAGCCTGACGACCTGACTCCTGCAAGATGTCCTGACCTCTACACATGTGCCATGGTATTTATAAGTGCACACATGCACACAGACACAGGCTCAGATGTAAAGATTTTTCAAAATATCTACTAAAAAGGAAATTAGTTAAAATGTCTACAGAGAGGGATCATAAAAGTGTTATGTGCAGAAGTAGGGACTGAAGGAATATAAAATAAGATGTCTGGAGGAAGCATCTGAGAGGATTAGAAGTGGCAGCGACTGCAGAGGGATGGGTGAGCACTGTGCTGTCTGCCGATCCTCCTGCTTCCTAGACCCTCTGCTTGTTAGGAAAGGCAAAGTGTTACCGGGAGGGATTGGCACTGGGGAAAGGCCTTCACTTCACAATGACCACTGGTGGCATGTGGCCTCCGTCTCTCCTCCAGAGAAGCTGCAGCTGCTCTTCCTCCTCTGATCTGTGAAACCAAGTCCCGCGGAATAAACAACCCCAGCTCTTTGCACCCACAGTTCCATCACCAGCTCTCTGCCTCCCAGCGCGCACCCTGTCCCTCATGGAGTACCCAGCTCTCCAATGCATTACCTCCCAGTTCAGCCCGTGGCAGCACCTCATTCTCGCCACTCCCAAACTGGGCGTGTCAACGCCAAACGCTTCCCAGCCACAGCCCCCTCACCCGGCCTCCTGCTGGGCCTCAAGTCAGTACTATACACCATCCCCAACACCATCTCCACCTTCCTCTCCAGGCTCAACCTCCTCAACACCTCAGAACTGAGGCCTTAGGTCTGCTCCTCCCTGCGCCCACTTCAGCTAGGGCCCGTGTATCACTCAGAACCAAAAGAAACCCGTCAGCGCCCACAGGCGCCATCCTTGTTCCATCCAAACAGGGCCAAAGTCAACACCCAGCAGCCCTCCCTCCCCACCTCCAGTCTTCTGGTGATTTCTGAAGGTTTTAATTGTGCTTACAGTCTTGCCCCAATACCCATCCTGGTGCACAGTGAACATGTGATCTGACAGAGCCAATCAGAGGCCTTACCTGGAACTTTTTTTTTTTCCTTTAAACTGATGCTACAGAAGGATGAAAGGAACCAAAAGAGAGTCAGGAGTCAGGAGCTGCCAGCCACTGTCTAGGGGGCCACATGGGACAAGTAGGGCCAGGACAAAGAGCCAAGGGATGAAGAGAAGGAATCAAAGATGACAGTTGTAGGTACAGGGTACTGGCCCACCTGATCTGAGGGAACTTCCTGTACTGTGTGAGTGAGTCTGAGGAGGCTGATGGGAGCCTGATTCAGGAGCTCTGCCAAGTCCTCTAGGGAGCAGGGCTGGCTCAAACCTCGACCTTTTTTTCTTTGAATCTTGTTGGCCTGATACAAAACTGAGCTTCAGTTTCAGGTTCCTCAGCTGTAAAAGTGAGGGGAAAACAGGACTTGCCTCACAGAGCCATGGAGAGACAGAAAAAGTAATGAATTGAAAATGCTTCCTAGAGTGCCTGGCGCTGAGAAAACATCGGTAAATCTTCACAATTATTAGAGTCTGACTCATCCACCCACAGATTTCTCTCCTCTCAAAATCCCTGGATTGCCACAAGTGGACATCGCTCAACCAGAAGCCGTGTCCCTAAGCCATGCCATACCATACCATGCTAGTGAATAGAGCTTTATAATGTCAACATTTCATTCATTCTCACACAACACACCACCATCTACAGCGAGTATTATTTTTATCCCCATTTTTCCAGATGAAGAAAGCAAGGCTCCCAAACTCGCTTGTAATTGTAAGATGACCAAGGTTCAAAGGTCTTCCTGCCCATCACAATCTCTTGTGTGGCCCAATCTTGAGAGAAACCCGTTGCTGTAGCCTAGGAACCACCTCCTGAAGAGGGGAGAAGCTGCCACAGAACTCCCCCAGGACCACATGTTGACTCTCCCCAGTGCGTTCACGCGTGGACACTCTCAGGACTTTTACAGCTATGTTCACTTTGGGCATAGACAGGTCAGGAAAAAAATCTCCACCTGTCTTACGTTCCTAGCTCAGTTTGAGTGGTTTTTTTGAGACAGAGTTTCCCTGTGTAGCCCTGGCTGTCCTGGAACTCACAGAGATCCGCCTGCCTCTGTCTCTGCCTCTGCCTCCCGAGTGCTGGGGTTAAAGGAGTGCACACCACCGAGTGCTTAACCACAGCCTTCTAATGTAGAGATTTACCCAATGGAGGAGTTAATTTATTCATTTAACTCTTTGCTGAGTGCCTGCACATGACAAGCACTGTGCTTCCAGGGCACGCTGGTTGCTGCACTCAGTCCTATAACAAATCTAAGAAGCACGCTCTTAAACATGTCGTCCATGTCTTTAAAGGAAGAAGGGAGGACCCTAAGGAGCACAGCTCAGCCATCCCAGGAAAGGACCATGGATCCAGCCCTCAAAACAAGGCGACATACAGCAGAGCAGGGTCAGCCTAGGTCCCAGTGCCCTGGCCAGCAGCCCCAAAAGACCCAGCTCCTGCACAGTAGCTGCATGGCTGAGTTTCCTATCTGAGCTGGGAAAGAGGTAGAAGTGACTCCTGTGGGTGATGGGCTTATCCCCCACATCACCCTACCATTCACCAAGGTGGCAGAAGCAGAAAGCTGCCTGGCATATCAGGGTTCCCCCCCCCACCCCCTGCCTCCTACCAGAGCGTCTCTGGGTCACAAGGCTGCGGCTGGGAGAAGGGACAGGGGGAGGTCTTGCTTCCACTTTTGGGTGAGATGACATCATCATCCCATTTGCTCCCACTTTCAGAAGTGTCACTTACACTCAGCCCACCAGATGCCCACAGAATCCCAAAAGTCTCTGGTGACAGGCCAACAGCCCTGCCACCCTGTCCCCACTTCAGAGCCTGACTCAGGAGTCATCAAGAAAGGATCTCACACTCCCGGAAAGCCACAGCACACCATCAGATGCACCCATGAGCAAGCCACACCTCCCGCCACTATGGCAGCCGCAGGGGAGGGGATGAGTCTGAATCACAGACTCCTTTGCTTGCGCTAATGGTTACCATGGCACAGCCCCTAACGCAGAGAGAATAAAAGGTTTATGCCCAAAATAGCTGCTGTGAGAGAGCTGGAATTGTCCTCTGGAGTCAACAGGATCCACCACAGACTTCATAAAGGAACTCCTGTTGCTGGGTGTGTACCACCGAAGGCTCCTGCCTCAGGCTATGCCTTATGGCTACCAAAAGGGGCTTCCTGTGGTCTGCGTGCTAATAAGGACTATAGAGTGTCCACACGTGAACGCACTGGGGAGAGTCAACATGTGGTCCTGGGGGAGTTCTGTGGCAGCTTCTCCCCTCTTCAGGAGGTGGTTCCTGGGCTACAGCAACGTGTTTCTCTCAAGATTGGGCCACACTTGCCAAGTGCACAGCCTCTTCACTCACTCTCCTCAGACCCTTTCAACTGGCTCCTGCTCCCCTCCCCATACCTTTCAACTCACCGGAGACTCAATCCTGAAAAGAAAGCTTTCACTGGGAGGCCTCAAAATAGGTCTGTGAGGAGGAGAGACATATGCCTGGCTTTGTGGGCCCCTGGGGCCATTGACTCAACTGTCTGAAAACATTGCCTTACTTCAATGTGGGGAGTGACTGGTCCTATTAGTAAGCATTGAGCCCAAGAAGAATAGACTGGAAGTTAGGAAAATCCCTCCAGTGTATCCTAGAATTTCCACACCTCCAAGAGAGGACAATAGAGGATCCTGCTCCTTCAGGAACAATGAAGGCGTGGGTCACTATGAAGTGGCACCCACTGAGGCTCTCCTGGCTTCCATGCAGTTAATACAGAATTTTATATGAGAGGAAACCAGATAGCAGATGTGGCCCGTGAACAAACACAGAAAACACAACTTTTGTGTATTTTCTGTAATTTGGGTTATGAGCGATGTCGAGCCACCTGACATGGGTACTAGGAACTGAACTCATGTCTTCTGGAAGAGTAGCAAGGGCTCTCAGCTGCTGAGCCATCTCTCCAGCCCCATCTTTAATTCCTGATCTCTAGCCTCTACCTCTCAAATGCTAAGGTTACAGGTCTGCGACACCATGACCAGCCAGGATTAGAACTCTGGACAGGTAGATACCCAGTTGTCCTGCTGTTGTATGGGAGGTCGAGGGATGAGAAAGATGCACATGAAAGCCATACATCCAAAGTACCAACTAAACTGTACAGATGCTAGTACCCTTCACTGCCTTCTCTGTAAAAATATGTATGGGCCCTTTAAATATTTCTCCGTTGCTGGCTGGCCCAATGTAAAACTTAGTAGAAGGCACTGGATAGTTGGGCAGTGGTAGCACACAGCTTTAATCCCAACACTTGGGAAGCAGAGACAGGCGGCTCTCTGTGAACTCAAGGCCAGCCTGATCTACAGAGTGAGTTGTAGGACAGCCAGGGATATACCCAGAAACCCTGTCTCCAAAACCACAGAAGATGGAGGGTGGAGGAGGAAGAGGATGAGGAGAAAGAAGAAGAGGAGGAGGAGGAGGAGGAAGCACTAGAGAGATATTCAAGGAGGAGGCTGTCCTTCCTGGTCCCCATGGGCTGTCAGAAAGGTCCCTGCATCATACAGCATCCAAATCTCACAGCCCAGATGCTTTCTAGCATCAAGCTCTCATGGAGGCCAACCTTCCCAGCACTCTGCTCTTCCAGCAGCTGCTCCAGCAGGGCAGGAGAGCAGCAGCCAGCAGCTTCCCCAGCATGGCCCTGGGGAGCTAAGCAGTGTACCTCAAGGAACATGCCCCCTTTAGACCCAAAAGGTCCACCAAGATTCATCCACATGACACAAGTGACTCCTCTGCCATCTAGGGAGCGATGGCCACACCATCTCCCACAAGGGCTGGCTCTCAGTCCCAGGGCAGCCTTGCCTGGATATCCTGGCAGTCACCAGAGTAGTAGCTGTTCTCATGATCGCTCCTTATGTATCCCACTGGAGTTTGTTCTCTTTGGCTGACCAAGCCTTATTATCCCAGTCCTGCTACAGTTAATAGTTCTTCACATTAAACCTTCCTTGTTCAAAACACCATGTGGTTTGCCCTCTGATGGACCCGGTCTGACACAGCCGTTCATGTCCTCCAGGGTTTTGTCCTTCATGTCATCTTTGGCTTGTTGGCAACTCCAAGCACTCATCTACACTCATGTAGGGAACACCACAGTTGAGCTGGGCTACAGAGTACAAGAGTCCCTGCTTCTGGAAGCTCACAAGCCCAAGGAACGTCTGCCACCCTGGCCTCTGCTGTCCTGGCTCTGTACTGTGGCCAGGGCTAGTGAGGAGGCAGTCAGCCCTGCCTTCACTGCTGGACTTTTTTTTTTTTTTAAAGATTTATTTATTTATTTATTTATTTATTTATTTATTTATTTATTATATGTAAGTACACTGTAGCTGTCTTCAGACACACCAGAAGAGGGCATCAGATCTCATTACGGGTGGTTGTGAGCCACCATGTGGTTGCTGGGATTTGAACTTCGGACCTTTTGAAGAGTAGTCGGGTGCTCTTACCCACTGAGCCATCTCACCAGCCCTCACTGCTGGACTTCTATACTAACCTCCACTCTGTCCCCAGTTCTTTTCTTAACGAGGACAGACCCCCATTAAGGCTCTGTCCGTCTTTATTTTCTGTCTGCCTATCTGGATGCACAGGTCAAATTCTGCTCTTGAGAACCAGGCCCCTAGAGCTGGCTGTTTCCTAGGTTCTTCTTTCTCTGTGTAGAAATGGCTGTCTCCCCTTAGTCCCATGACCCAATCCTCCAAAGTCCTCCTTCAGTTCACTCCAGGAACCTTGTGTCACTGGGCAATAGAATGTCCACACATGATTCCCTTAACGCAAACCTGATGTCTATGAGTTCACAACTGACTCCAGTGATGGGTGCAGTTCTGGAAGGTATTAGACAATCACACTGGACAATTACAAGGGTGAGTTTTACAGAATGCAAATTTATCTTGATAAAGCTGACTTCCCCCAACTGTGAGATGCCAATTATTTTCACACACTGGTTTGATCTTATACTGGCAGCTGGCTCCGACCTCACCTCTCCCAGCTGACCCCTAGTTCCCACAGTCTGTTCACACCATTTTCCTCTCAAAGGGGTGCCCCCCAAATCCCCTGAGAGCCCTTGCCCCATCCTCCAGGTTGACATATCTCCTTCCTTCATCGCTCTCTGACCATCTACCTACCCAGGGGCTCTGATAGTGTCTGTAGGTGATCATACAACACCACACATGTATAGAGATATGTCTAGTTTCCCAAACACATGAGATCAAGGTTCGTGTCTTGTTCTTTCCCACTCAAACAGCATGGCCCACAGTTGGGGCTGGCCTCTGTCCTGTTCTAGTTGACCCTTGAGGCAGAGAGGACTGTATGCAAAGTCACTCACTCCCCAGCAGCTGCAACATCCCCAGCATAGTGCTGCAGTGAGGAGAGCCACACCCTGCCCCCCATAATCCTCATTCTGGAGGCCACTTGGCAAAGCTCCAAGGCATGGAAAGACCGTGCGGAGCTAGGGCTCTAGTCCTCTTATCTGCAGGCCTAAACTGACACCCGCCATGGATTTTGCAGGTCTTCCTGCCCCCGGGTGCCCAGGTAGGAGGTGGTAAGGATCCCAGGAGGGAACTGGCCTCCCAGCCCTTGGGAAGCTGGCTTGCCTGCAACCTCTTTAGCACAGTGTCAACAGCTATGCTTCCCCCAGGCCCACCGTCACCCTCTTTCTCCACAGAGCATGCCAATAACTATGGAGCTGACCACTCCTAGGTGAGAACTGGGAAGCTCCCGGGGTCTTCGGGACCAGGAGATAGGGATGTGCTTGACTCCTCTTTGGATAGCAAGGAGGTTAGTTTCCTAACCTGTGAAGCGAGGCGAGCGAGAATCATCATCTTCCGTCTGCCTCACATGAAAGCAGGAGCTGAATGTTTAGTTCGATGCCTGGTACACGGTGGATGCTCAGCAGACGTTTGTTTTAAAAATTACTGCACGACTCGGGATAAAAGGCCAGGTCCCCTAGCCTGTGTAGTAAGCTAGCTCACACTCCTGGGTGTCTGCTGCAGCCTGACTCAGGGTAGCAGCTTTTCCTCTAGGGTAGCTTTAGAAATCTCTGTAAGTCACACAGACCTAGATGTGTGCACACCAACAAATGCACCTGGAGACCAAGCACACACAACAATTCATACACACACACACACACACACAGAGAGAGAGAGAGAGAGAGGGAGAGAGAGAGAGAGAGAGAGAAACACAAGCAATACACGGGGCCACATAGAGACGTGATGTATACATGTAGACTCACACACAGACATACAAGCACATACCTATCAGCACAGATACACATACAGAGGCACACAGAAATAGAGATCGTGACACAAACACAAAAGACAAACACAGACACATGCATACACAGACACAGATGGATGCACAGAGTCATACAAACAGTCACAGATGAGAAGACACAGGAATGCACGTGCACACGCACACACACACACACACACACACACACACACACACACACACACACGCGCGCGCGCGCGCAGGCTCGCATGGTGACCAACCCTTGAGCACTTGCCCTCCAGAAGCTGCAGACCCTAGGGGACACCTGGAGCAGGGGACCCGCTGTCACCTCCACACAGATGGGAGATTGCACATTTCACCTACTGTGTGGGCCAATGAGGCATTTGGAAAGCAGCTTGGGATGCTCATAACCATTCACAACATTGTTCTGCAAGAGCATACAAAACATTGCCTAGAAACAAACATTTGCAGTAGAACCCTCCAAAATCTGGGAATTGCCTTCACCAGAAAACTAGCAAAGCAAGAAGGAAAAAAACCGCATAAACTTGGTTTGCCTCTGCAAAATTAATACCAATTACAAAAACATTTATGTGAACTGCTCACCATTTATACCTAATTACCATGCAGAACAATTATGCATATCATTAAGAGCATACAGGATTAATTATGCTGTATGTTTCATGTGATTACACCCCCACACCCTGAGCTCATAGAGACCCAGCTTCCCCAGGGCCAGTCCAGGCTCAAGGCTCTTGCAAGGTTCTGTAGCAGATTCACAGCAAGCCACACCCAGCTACAGCGCTGCCCAGGGACCGCCTGAGCAACACCATCCACATACACACCCTTGATGAGAAGCCATCTTTGGCCAAAGCCTCTTGGACACAGATGATCTTCAAATGTCTACCAACAGGCACAGCAAGGGCCACAGGGTCACAACACAGCTAAATGCCCCCATGGGAACCATGGCTCCAGAGGGCTAGCTCTGCAAGATGGACAGACCATCCAGGTCACCACCAAGCTCACACATGGCCCCGTGACCATCACATCTACACTCCCTCTCTGATCCTCTCAGCTCTCACCCTTGGTAGCCTCTTAAGTGTACTGGGGTGACCCAGGCTGGTGGCAAGGAACTGAGCACAAGGAAGTCACTGGGACCTGGCAGAGACCATCATAGCTACAAAGACCAGAAGATGCGATTGAGCCGTTCAGTTCACAAGCCAGGGAAAGGGAAGCAGACAACTGCAGACGCGTCTGCTCTGTGCCAAACCAAGAACACACATGGTTGAATTTAAATCCTCAAATACCTGTGAAGCTGACTGCATAAGGAGCCTTTCAAAAGACAGTGAAAGAAAACAGCCAGTCTTCACGCAAGAAGCATAGACCTGGCAAACAAACAAACAGCCACGGAGCCTCTGAGATTATATCCACTCTGCAGATGGCAACATCAAGGTGGGCAGAGGCTGGGTGATCCACTCAAGGACACCAGCTAAGGAAGTAGCAGAGCCAAGGTCAAACCCCATCTACCCAGTGCCAAGTCCGATGGCTTTGGCATACTGCCACACTGCCTCCGCCTGAGTTCAGTAATACCAACATGGCTCGTGTCCTTATCCCAAAAAGATTTTGGGAGCAGTCTTTTGATTCTACTTCATGAAACACTAAAAACCCCTTTCTCTCCAACTGTTTTTTGTATCTTTTCTATTCCTCACCAAAAAGGCTGGTCTCAGATTGTTTCCTCCTCCTTTGGCAGGGTTGGCCCTGATGGAGAGGGGCAGCTTTATTCAAGTCCAAGGACATTCTCAGAAGATGACAGTAATACTTACCCAAATGGAGCAGCCCAGAAGTGGAGGGTTAGGCTCGAAAGCTCATCTTTGGGGGAATCACTAAGAAGCAGACATCCCAGTTCAAATCACCAAACACCAGGAACACTGTAGGATGCCTGTGGCACAAGCCTGTGAAATCCCTGCCTCCCTCACACATCTGCAGGGCTGCCTAGCACTCACCCATCCCACGGACGCCCCCTTCAGGCCTTCTGACGCAGGCTCTCACCTCCTTCTGCAAGCCTGGCCCAGGCCCAGTACCAATGTCTCCCAGAAAGCAACACCTCAGAGCCATCATGGGCTCTCCCAAGCATGCAGAAAGCAGAGAGTTGCCATTGCCTCCCCTCCCTCCCTGTGGAGCACAGCCCTTGGTACAGACCCTCCTCCTCTGAACCCTACATTTCTACACTGGCCTCTGAGTTTCTCCTCCGCGGCGCCCCAGAATGGCCTTCCCTGGATGGCACTGGGAGCGGAGGACTCCAAGTATAACTCTCACCCTCATCTGTGGATAACACCACAGCTTCCACAGCTTGGCCAGGCCCAGCCCTCCAGCTTCATCGGGCTGAGTATACCCTTGACCGTCTAGCTAACTGCCCCATGCCCTTCCTCTCAGCTTAGGCGTCACATCCTTCAGAAATCCCTTCAGGACATTCCCAGCTTGTGTCGAGGCTTCCCTTATCCAGCCCCAGTAAGGACATGAGCCCCCTTCCTGCTTTCAAAGCCCCCTTTCAAGCTGACCACAGCTGGCAATTCATTACCCATCTCTCACCTGAAGCCGCGGGGTCCTTGCATTTCATCTGTATAACCAACACGTGTCACTCAGGAGGCCTTTCAGAAATGAATAGGAATACTATGCATCTAGAGCAAGAGACCCCCCAGAGAAAGCTGAAAGGCTGATGGACCTGCCACACGGGGGGGGGGGGGGGGGGGGGGCTGTGTTTAGGATACCAAGCTGTTGAGAGGGTGTTGACCAGAGAAATTGCAAAGGTACTGCCCAGTCCTACTGGGCTTTTAAGATGAGCCTCCAGTATCAGGCAGGGCCCTAAGGCCTACCAGACAGGCTGAGAACCACAGGCCTCTGAGTGGATAGCAACAAGCACACTGTCTATGGCAATAAAGCCATTAGAAGCCATTGCAATGCCACTTGCCAAGCTGATTATGGTCTAGACCCTCCCATGCTCTAGACTATGGGCAAAGCCAGCATGGCCAGCAGAACCACAACCCATAAGAGATGGGTGTGTGTGTGTGTGTGTAGTGGGAGGGCAGGAGCCTCTATAGCCAATGCCTGGCTTTGCAGCAGGAGTAACAGAGAGACCATGGAGGTAGTTCAGGAAATGAAGATTTCTGTTGCCAAACCTGACAACTTGAGTTTGATGTCCAGGACCCATGTATGGTGGACAGAGAGAACAGATATTCCACAGGTTGTCCTGGTGCCCACACGTATGCCTGCCCCCAATATATAAATTGATGTATAGTTACCAAAATGACCCTCTTCCCTTCATCTTAAGGGTGATGAGAATAGTTGTTCTGTAGGCTCTCACAGCATAAGGCCTTCATGAGGGTCCCCTTATTCATGGGCCACTGTATAGTGAACCCCACTTTATGAAAAGGGGTACTTCCTTCCTGGGTACCTCCTATGTGTGGCTGTAAGATGAGAACTCTGTCCTCATTCAGTTTACAGAGAAAGCCTGCAACTCAAAGCTGTTTAGGGCCAGGCAACAAATTCGGTTCGGCTAACCCCAGCAGGGGGCTGCCTGACTTCCTTTGTCACACACAAGCATGGAACTATGGGTCTGGTCAGCAGAGGGACAAGCCCTGGGCTTCCTTCCATGCTGGGTTCTTTTCTTCTCCCAGTCTTAGCCCTTCTAGTCTTATCTGCAGCAGGGCAGCCAGATCCAGGAGGCATCCAGAGTCAGTGCCAAGGGGAGGGCTGAGGAAGGTATGGTGAGTATGGTATTGTTGCCAAACAATTGGCCCTGAGCTTCCCACGGCAGCAAGGTGACCAGGAAAAGGAAGTTTCATGTCCCGTTCCTTACGTTCCCTCTCCTCTGTCACCCAGCTTGTTGCTTCCCACCTCCTCGGGAGCGCCTGGATCACAGGAGAACACAACATGAGCCCTCTACGAGGCAAGTTGTACAGATCTTCCTGTATCTGTGGCAGGGCCTTCTGCCGGCAAAAGCAATCATCCTTGAGTGTGGCTTCTCCAGGTGCTCCTGCCCCCACCCCTGGCTGGATCTTTAGTTATGCCTTTAACACCCAGGGAACAACTTGGGTGACTAGCCACTGCAGTGAAGCTTTTCAGGGGGATTTTCAAAGACTTTCCTCCCATCCGGGTCCTAGCTTTGTCCACTTCCCTGGGAACTGAGTACAAGTACCCTGTCCTCAGCCCTTCCCCAGATCCAGGCCTCTTCCTGCATAGACTGAGTCACCTAGAAATTTAAGCCAATGTCTTTCTATTTATTAATACCTTATCATTTATTTATTTGAACTTTTGTTTTGTTTGAAACAGTCTATGTAGACCTGGTTGGCCTCAAACTCAGAGGTCCTCATACTCGTTTCCCAGGCACTAGGATGAACGTGCGTGTGCACACACACCTTTATGTGGGTTCCTGGGGACTGAACTCGGCTCTCCAGGCTCGTGTGCATCCTCTGAGCTATCTCTCTCTGGCTGTCTTGTTTCCATATTTTTATCCATAAGCTTTCCAAAGGTTTAATTTTTCTGTGTTTGCAAATCTCTCCCAAAACCTCATCCAGTATGTGTTCCCAGTGCGTTTCCCAGTCACCTGCTCTGCCTACACTAAGAGTCCTATTAACCCTGCACTGCAACGGCTCCACGCATGAGGTTTCCTTTTAGGGAACTTCCTTCAACAGAAGTAGCCCAGGCTGCCCTCACATTCACTCAAATTCACTATGTAGACAGAAGATGTCCTTGAACTCATGATTCTCGTGCCTCTACCTCCCAAATGTGTGTGCCACGAAGTCCAGCTTTCTGCTTTGAGCTAGTGTCTCACTCTGTAGCCCAGGCTGGTCCTTAGACTCTCAGCAGCTTTCCTGCGTCTGCCTCATGAGTGCTGTGGTCATGGTCTTGAGCTCCACTCCTGCTTTCTGCTGGTTATTTTTCCTCATAGGCAGCCATGCCCTGAGGCCTGGATTCCCATTGGTCCCAGCTATTGAGGATGAAGCCCTCCACACTACAGACTCTCCCTCTACTGCAAGAGTTCCTCGATAGAATATGGTTCTACCTCGTCCCCTTTTAAGTGATGTCTTTATTTTGTTGTTGTTGTAATTACAAACAAACAAAGTCATGTTTTTCAGAGAATACAAAAACACATGGTGGGGGAAGGCTATATTCTTGATGACAGGTTGGTGTGCATCCTTAGAGGGAAATCTTTCATATGCATTCATTAACCTATAAATGGATTTTTTTTTTTTTTTTTTTTTTTTTTTTAGAAATGCTGTCATTATGTAGTCCTGAAACTCATTATGTGAACTAGACTGGCCTTGAATTCACAAGACTTGCTTCTCTCTGTCTGTCTGTCTCCTTTTCTTCCTTCCTTTTTTTCCCCCAAGACAAGGTTTCTCTGTATAGCCCTTGCTGTTCTGTAGACCAGGCTGGCCTCAAACTTCAGAGACCCAGCTGCCACTGCCTCCTGAACCCTTGGATTCACCACCACCTGACTTTTTTAAAATTAAATTTGACTCACATGGTGGAAGACTCCCACAGGTGTCCTTCTGACTTCCACATGTTTGTCCTGCATGTGTGTAACACACACTTACACACTCAACACAGTAAAATTTTACACAGTTTTAAAAATCCTCCAGCACTTAGAACGCAGAGAATTCAAGGCCAGCCTAATCTATAAAAGGTAAGAGATTACATTAAGAACATTGTAATTTCGGGGTGACCCAACAGCACCTCAAGGAAACTCAACCAATCAGAGTAGATCCCTCACCGACTCATTCATTGGTAAGCTCATCTTTTTGGACTCTGTATCAATCACACAGGCCCATCCCATCAGGAGGCCTCTTCTCCATAGCTTCTGCCACCCGAGGTGCCAGACGATGCCTCTGCCTGACATGGAAAGGCTACACTGCTGGACACCTCCCAGAGTCTTCTGGGAAACAGAGAAGGCATGCTCAGGGTCACGGCCAGTCGGACAATCTCAATGAAGCAGCCCATAGCCAGCCAAGAGTTCAGCCCACAAGTGTGACACCTCAACCCCACAGTCACCCGTCTTAAGTTTCTCACGTCATTTCACAGAATGGAAGTATCTTCAGCACCAGTGTCCACCTCCGGGGTAAGAAGAGCACAGGGGCTGTATACAGAGGTTCACATCTGTAATCCCAGCAGGCTAAAGAAAGAGTGCCATGAATATGGGGCTAGCCTTGGCTAAAGTAAGACACTGCCTCAAAATTCCAAACCAAACCAAACCAAACCAAAACAACCACTGGGCTAGGAGCAGGAGACCCCGATCTCAGTCCCATCACTGACTGTAAGATGGCCACCTGCCCATCCCATCTGTGTACCCACACAGAACAGTTAACAGGCTCAGAATTTAAAATGACCTTGACATTTGAAACAGGATCAATAGGAATGACCACAGGAAAGAGAAAAGGGGAAACTGGTCCTGTATCTGAATAAGGTCAGGAAGCCTTAGGAGTCAGAGGAGTTCACAGGACAGTGAGCAGTGCAGAACAACAGTCACTGTTGAAAAATAACCCCACCAGACTAGGATTCAGCAGGAAAGCCCTAGGTCAGGCTTGGAAGGGCCCTGTGCCTCCCCGCATCCTATGGAACAGCACCCGCACCCGTCACCTGTTAGTGTGGGCTAGCCATCCAGGCATCTCCCTGGAACAGGGAAGGGAGGGCACGGCAAGGCAGAGCTGTTGCGGCAAGATCCTGTCATCCCACCTCTTTCCCTTCTTTCCTGTTCTGGATGCTGAAGGGTCTCTGCCTAGGAGTGCCTCCGAGAGACCAGAGCGACAGAGACTCTTTGGCTAGCAAGCCACACTGCTGTTGCTATCAGTGGCAGCACTAGATGACCTGGGCTTGGCCTTCCCCTGGTTGCCAAGACCAGGCTACACAACCGAACCCATGCTTTCCTGTCCCAAGTCTGAGCTCTTAAGCCCCAGACTACAGACTGAGAAGAATCAAGACCCTGCACCACCTGGGCTCAGCGGGCCCAGCCAGCTCTCCCTCCCTCCCTCCCTCCCTCCTCTCTCCCCCTCCCCCTCCCCCCACCCAGGGAGGCCCAGCCAGCTCTCCCTCCCTCCCTCCCTCCTCTCTCCCCCTCCCCCTCCCCCCACCCAGGGAGGCCCAGCCAGCTCTCCCTCCCTCCCTCCCTCCCTCCCTCCCTCCCTCCCTCCTCTCTCCCCCTCCCCCTCCCCCCACCCAGGGAGGCCCAGCCAGCTCTCCCTCCACCTCCCAGCAGGGAGACTTAGTCACTTCTTGGGCACACATAGGGGTCACTAAGTGCAGGAACCCTCTCTCCAAACTACTGGGGAGTCTTACCAAGACCCCAGCACCTCCCAGGCCCCCTCCACCTCCCAGGCATCCACCATGGGTGAGCATTCCCACACCGAGGCTGCCCCCATGATGCTCTTCCCCCACTCTACTCCTGGGCTCTGAGGCCCTCGGTGCTGCCCCTTCCTCCTAGAAGCCTGCTCTGACCTCTCAATTGGCAGTGACCTCCCTCTCCAGCACCCTGCATTATTAATTACTTGGGTACTCCTCAAAGCGGGCACTGAGCCCTGCTGACAGGAAATGCCCAGCAAATAAAATCTCAGACAAGCGGAAGCAAACATGAGGGAAAATTCTACGGAAATTCAAGGCAGGGTAAGAATAAAAAGCTGGAGCAAACTCAGGACTGAAGGTGCTCACACAACCTGTTGACAGAGCCATTTGTGAGAATGGAAGCACTCTGCCAAGATTTCCAAGTGCTGTCAGGATCATTCTTATAAAACCAAGGCTTTATAAAAGAGACAGGATGGGGTTTTTCGGAACTTCAAAATGCCCCCCCCCCGCTGCCCGGTGCACCCCAAATGCAGACAGCAGAGACAGCAACCCACACATCCACTGCCCCTTGGCTAAGATGGCGCTAGGCTCTTACATACGTCCTGGCAGCCAGCAGTTAAGTCCTACAGCTACGCTGAGTCAACAGATACCTCCCCCTAACTCCAGGACCCTTGCTTACCACACGACATGCTGAACCTGGCTCACATAAAGCAAGCTGTGTGTCCATACATGTCTGCGCAAATATGCAGACACACAGCGTGGACCCCATCTTGCCCACACAATTAGCCAAATGGAGGCAGCTCGGACACAACACAGATTTCAGTGAAAGACTTGTGTTAATGGAACTGGATTGGCTCATTTCTTTGGGAAAAACACTATAATCAACAAGACAAATGAAGCCAGATGCATGTCACCCCAGATACAAGAGAGCTTAAAGAAGGCTGAAGAAGGTTTGAGACCAGTCTGGGTAAGCATGATTTCAAAAACAAACAAACAAACAAACAAAAAAAAAAAACCCACCACAAATGACCCTAAATAAGCCCTTAAAGTTTACACAAACCCCCTTATAATGCCAGCACTTGGGAGACAAAGGCTAAGAAATTAGTTGAAGGCCAGTCTACAGAGCTTGACTACAGAGCAGGGCCCTCCTACTCAAGGGTAGGAGGGGACAGGAGGAAAGGGGACAGGAGAAAGGAGCCTGGCACCTTTAATTTACTATTAAAGCCCTGGTCGGGAGCAGCAGAGTTCCTGTAGAAACCCAGCCTTGCTGAGAAAGCTGCCGGCTTCTAAAATGGAGCTAGAGCCAACTCCCCCAAGGATCACACTGCAGCTCTGACTTCTACCAGCCAGACCTGCTCAATCAACAGCAGGGAGGAGGTGGTGAAGGAGACTTAGGTCAGGACCTGGAGGCGGCAGTAAGTGCTGGGGGGGGGGGGGGGTAAACAGCCCTTCTTTCTCAGGCCCTGCAAGGCAGAGCCAACCACATAAGGAACGGGACAGAACCCGCTTGGCCTCTCCCACAAAGACCCCAACCCAGCTCTTAATGCTCCAGGGGCTCCTAGGTCCCTTCCTAAGGGCTGGAGTGTTCATGGGAACATCCTAGAAGAGGGTCCACCCATCTGAAAGGTAAGGCTCTGTGTGCCTTATCTAGCTCCCTGAGATGGAAATCTTGAGGGAATCTGGGAAGTAACTTGGGTCTGGGGGCGTGGGGGTGGAGGAGAGCTGAACTCTCCAGGTGCTCTCTCAACGGAGGCCTACATGCAGGCAATAACCACTGGACTAACCAGCAACTGAAGGGCTAGGACAGAATGCATCCTAGGAGAGAGTAGGGAGCCTGTCTAGTAGCCTTCCTCATGGGCACCACTAATGTCGAATGAACGGAACACTCAGAAGAAGGCAGATCACCTTCAGTTCCTCCCACCCAGAGAGGCTGGACAAGGATCCTTCAGCTCCATCTTGTCCGTTGCTGGCTTGTGGGAAAGAATGGGGGACCGGGCATGGAACTGATGGTGAACTACCTTTAGGGACCCAGGGACATACAACAGCTTGGACTGGGGACAACCCTTGCAAGTTACCCACACACACATTTCCACACAGTACATTCAGGAGAGCACCAAGTGGAGAGGCTTCAGGGAAGCTGTGGTTTCCATCCTCTGCAGTCAGACCTGACAGATCAACACGTCATCTCTCCCCTCTCTGCCAAAGCCCACCCCTGGCAGCCCCTACCTTCTCCATGACCACTACCGTGGAGGGAAAACATACCACTCTAGCCCTATTCTGGGTCTGAAATTCCACCAGGAAAATCAGAGCCATAGAATTTCAAAGTTGGAATGGGCCTGCAAGCTGCATCCAACCCCCACCCCACAGAGGAATCCTGCCTGCAGACACCCTGACAAATGGCCATTGGCGGCCTCTCTTGGGCTCCTCCACTGTGGAAAGCAGACCTTGAGTCTAAAGGGAACACACCTTTCCTCAGGTTAGGCTCCTGGCGAACACCGGAGAGGCTGGGCCAAGTAACAAGAAAAAGTTTGGGCCACCAGGAGCACACGAATCAGGAGCTGCAGATCTGATGGGGGAAGGGTGCAAAGATAAAGCATGGAGGGGGGGGGGGAGGAGTGCGGGGGGGGGGGGGCTCTGAGAGGCAGCAGGGCCTAGAGAAGGAGGCCACAGGGAAGGGGGAGGAAGGTGCCAGACCTATGACATAAGTTGGCTTGGGGGCCCCTACCTGGACACACACACACACACACCACTCTTCGACAGAATTACCTGTCAATAACAGCTCCACAAGGGCCTTAATGGACCCCAGAGGCAGAGGGGACAAGTCAGCTTGCCCCCAAAGCCCACAGGAACTTACACAACCCAACTATCCAAAAGCAAGTGACTGCTCTAACTACCTGCAAATGGCCCCTGTCTGCACAGAGGATAGCCCAAAGAGGGTCTGCCAGGCTGCTGGGCTTTCCAAATCCCACAGGTCAGTCCTAACACCCCAGCAACGCAAGAATAGCTCCCCAGGCTGCAGCTGTCACATCTGCCTGGGAGGGAGGAGGCACAGTGGAGTAGCACCTGATCCCAGAATCCCTGCACAGCCTGCCCAGGAGGAGGTTCAGCCGCTGGCAGCTCAGGGTGAAACATGAAGACTGAACTGTCCCCGGGGATGCTGATGGCAGTCTCTGGGCACTGCAGTGAGGGGCAAGCTGGGTCACTCGGCCGAAGATACTCCTCCCCAAGGCTCCTGTCCCCTCTGGTTTGAGAGGGGGCAGTTATGCAGTCCCTAGCCCGCCCTTCCTCCCCAGCCCTACGCAGGTCAGAACTGCCCAGCTGGGTGCAAGACGCCATCTTAGGTCAAGGTGCAGCCACAGAAGGCTCCCCCTGGGAGCCCGGGAAGGGAGCTCTGAGAACCCAGTGGGAGCCTTCTCTCACCCAGGGTGTCCACACCTACTCAGCTGGCCTTGCAGGAAAAGAGGAGAGGAGGGGATGCAGAGACAGGGGGAGAGCAACTACTGAGTGGGGAGCGAAGGGAGAGGGTGCCCCCAAGAAGGCAGGCTCCAGGAAAGCAAAATGAAGTTTGGCAGCCATAGGGCTGCGGGCCCCGCGAAGAGGGGTTGGGGGAGGCTGGGGGCGGGCCCTGGACGCACGCCAGCTCGGTCCGCGCCAACGAGGGAGGGCAAGACGGCGTGGAGTAGGGAGTCCGGGTGAGGGCAGGACACGGACCGCGGCCGGAGCCGCTCGGAGGCTCGGGTGTCTCCTGAGGTGAGGGCAACATGGGGACTGAGACCCCCGATCCGCAGCCTCGGCGAGGCCTCGTCCTTCACTGTGCAGATGCGAAGCTTTCAAGGACACGTCTACACCGGCCCGGCGGGGGTGCGTGTGAGTGTATGCAAGGGGAGTCTGCCTCAGGGGGCGACCCCGGCATCCCCACCGGAGACATTTCCAGCCTTGCTGCTCCCGCCCCCGCACCTTCTAGTCCCCCGCGGCCCGGCCCGGGGATCCTCGCCCACTCCCGCCCCGCCCCCATACTGCGGCGCCGCCGCCGCCACCACCACCCCGCTCCCACGGCCCGCAGCGGGGGCAGGGAGGAGCCGGGCGCGACGCCCCCCCCTCCACGCCGTTCCGCCTGGCCTCCGCGGGAGCGTGCGCCCCCGAGCGGGCACGCTCCCCACGCGCGCGCCCCTCCCAGGCCCGCCGGCGCCCCGCACCCCCAAGCCACAGGTGGCCGCGGGAAGATCGCGACGCCGCGCTCCCCGGCGCGGGCCCCGGCCGCCCCTGGGCCCTGCCGGGGGCCTCCAGGGTCCCCCCCGCCGCGCGGAGCCTGCAGGCCCGGGGGAGGGGCGGGGCGGGCGCGGGGCCCGGGTCGTGCCAGGCTGCCATTTTCTGCCGTGGCCACGGCGCTCCCCGGCCGCCCGCGCCCCCTCCCCCTCCTCTCCCCTCCCGCCGCCCGATTCCCGGTCCCGTCCGCACTCCGCAGCGCACGGCCGCAGGCCCCGACCGGGCCCCCGGGCGGGGGCAGAGCCCGGAAGGCGGAGGCGGCGGGGCCCTGCGGCAGCGCGCGTCGGGCGGCGCGCAGGCCGGCGGAGGCCCCCCGCGGCATTGTACGGACTTGAACTTGAGCCCGGGCCGGGCGGGGGCGCCGAGGGGCGTCCGCGGCGGAGGCGGCGCGCAGAAGAGGAGCGGCGGGCGAGCGGCGGGGACATAAACAAACCCTCGGCCCGGGCGGTCCGCGCTCTCAGCACCGCGCGCCGAGTTGCGGGGTCCGAGCCGCGCTCCCCACCGCCTTGCTGTGCCCTCCCGCCCGCCCGCCCTCTCAGCTCCCGGGCCGCAGGCCGTGCTGGTTACCGTGTGGCCCGGCGGGTCGGGCGGCCCGGCTCGCCCTGCTGCCGCGGCGCCGCGTCCCGGCTCGTCCTCTGCTCGCGCCGCCGCCCGCGCCGCCTCCCGGCCCGCCCGCTGCCTGCCGCGCTCCCTCCCTCCGTCGCTGTCGCGCTCCCTCTCTCCGCCTCCTCCGCCGGGTCCCCCCCGCCCGCCTCTTCTCTCCGCCTTCCTCCTTCCCTCCCTCCGGCCGCCCGCCGCCCAGGCCTCCGCCCGCCGCTCGCCCCCCGTGGCCGCGCTGGCTCTGGCCCCGGCGCTGCGGAGCCGCCCGGGAGGCAACCCCGGGGGCCCCGGGGCGCCGCGGCGGGAGCTATCCGAGCCGCGGACGGTCCTAGCGCCCCCGGCGGGAGGAGCGGGTTCGGGACCCCGCCGCGCCCCGACTGCGGCGCTCCGGGCCGGGCACCCTGCCGGAGCTGCGATCTCGGCCGCCCTGTGCCCCTCGGGTGGTCCCCCGGCCGCAACCTCCCCACCTTGCGGCGCCCCTCTACCTGGCGCGGCTTCTGCGCTGGGTCCCCGCATCCAGCACTGGTCGTAGGGACAGCTGCCCCTCCTCTCCCGGGCCGGTGTCAAGTGCCTGCCCCCCCCCGTCCCCCCCCCTCGCCGCCCGCGGAGCCCCCGGCGGCCTTCGCCCTGCAGTTCTCCCGACCTCCACCAGAGCCCACTGCGCTTTGCGCGCCTCAGCACTGGGGCTGGGGACAGCAGCGCCTGCTCAGCCGCGTCGCCACCCACAGCCAGGTGCCGCGGTGGCCAGACGGCTGCACAGGGCCAAGGTCGGAGCGCCTGGCGCCTCGAGGCCATCCTAGAGCATCGAGCACCGCCACGGAGTGGGCTCCCTAGAAGGCAGTAAGCTTTCCGTACCTTGAGGTGTCCAAAAAGAGTTGGATGCCCTCAGGTGGGCTCTGGAAAGATCTGAAGAGGTGGAAGGTTGAACTAAATGACATTGAAGGCCTGCCTCTTCCAGCTGCAAGATTCTCTGCAGACGGGCACTAGACCTGGCTCCCTCAGTGTGGGGGTGCTCTCAGGGCTCCGGGTCTGTAGTGCTCACCTCTCCAGCTACCATCACTGGAGCTTGGCACTGAATCCCCTGACTCCCAGCCTCCTTGTCAGGCTCCTCCCTCCTGTCACTGGACAGCACCATCCATCCAGCCCTTCAGTGCCCCAGTGTCCTGAGTTGCATCTCCCACACCCACGGCACACTTATTTGCAGACCCTCAATGCTGAAGCAGGTTCCCATAGAACACGCCCCACCTAGAACACTTCACCCCATTTGAGGATCAAAGGGACAGTTGCCTAATTCATTGAAATACAGAACCACCCTTTCCTATTTGCAGGGCACATTTACACTTCAGTCTTCCCTACCCCAAAGCAACTGTCCTGACCTTTCCTAATAGCACTCAATATCGCACCCCCACCCTCCACTACTGGTGTTCATTTCTGCCACCCATAGTCTTTCACCTGGCCAGTTCTTAGGACTCGTCATGCCCTGTGAGGACAAGGACACCGTTTGCCTTCAATACAGCTCAGCACCTGTACATGCTACGTCCTCATAAATGTTGGTTGAATGACTGTATGAACTGCAGGCTTCCTGTATCCAAATCCATAGCCCTCCAAATGATGCTCCCAGCTTGACTAAGGACAAGACCATTTTAGAGAAAGGCCTCGACTTCAAGAGTTATATGGCACTACCTCTAAAGAGTAGCCACCAGCCACCAAACACTTCCATCTGTCGAGTGACTTGTACTGCTCCAACTTTTCAGTGAAGAAACCCATGCTTGGACTGGGGATGGAACTTGGTGGGAGAGCATTTGCCTGGTAACCTCCAAGTCTTGGGTTCAGGATTTAACACCACAAACAAAAAGCTCACCATGAGGCTGGAGAGACTGGCTCAGCAGTCCAAAGCACTGGCTGCTATTCCAGAGGACCTGGGTGTAGTTCTCAGCACCCACATGCCAGTTCACAACTGACTATTAACTTCAGATCCAGGGGATGTGGCAGGGATATGGTACACAGGAGCAAGAAAAACATGCTTATGCACAATTTTTAAAAGCCATCCAGGCTTAACCCTGAGTTGGGAAGTGGCAGAGCAAGAGTTAAGTCCAGGTTCATTTGACTCAGGTCAGCATATTACAGTGGGAAGAAGCCAAAACTGACCAAATGAGAGAGCCAAATGTAAGTCTGTATTCAGTACTGATGGTGCTGTCATGGGGAGCCATGACAGCATGGGATGTCTGTGATGCTCATGTAGTCAGGCCCACAGCAACTGTCAGGGGACTTGGGACCAGTGTGTAGCAGTTGCAGGGCGTCACCGTTGGCTCGAGACACCAACACTGCGTCTTTGGTCCAGCGAGGAAGCACATCAGTGCTGGGTGCTGCTGAGACGGGCTTGACCTTGAGGCTCTGTCACAGTTGGAATAAGAAGCATCCCTCTAGATAGGCTCACACATTAATGGGCAGGCCCTTTAAAGGGCTGGCCCTCTGCAGGTGGTGGGCTTTTGTTGTTGTTTTGTGGGGTTTGGTTTTGTTATTATTGTTGGGTTATTTTTGAGACAGAGTCTCTGTTATGTAGCCTTGGCTGTCCTGAAACTCATCTTGAGACTAGGCTGGTCTCAAACGCATAGAGATCCATCTGTCTCTGCCTCTCAGCGCTGGGACCAAAGGTGTGTGCCACCACACCCAGTGTTGTGGTACTGTTTTGAGAGGTTCTGGAAGCTGCGGGAAGTGGGGCCTGGCTGGGTGACCTAGGCCACTGAGTACCTTTTCTTGGGGGATATCCCTTGCCTCTCTCTGTCCCTTGCCCTGCTTCCTGACTGCTCCTCCAGCCCCCACCCCCACCATCTGCACCTGCCACCATAGTATTCTGCCTCACAGCCGGCCCCAGGAGCATGGCCCGGGACTAAACCCTCAGGAACTGTGAGCCCAAGGATGTATTTCCCCGATCAGACTGGTCTTGTGACATATTTTGTCACAAAAAGGGAAGCAGTGAGCACAGGCTTCTACACCCCCTACTTTGGTCCTAGACATTTTGGACAGAGGATGCAGCATCCATTCCAATAGAGAAGGTTATCCCCATGGTACCTACTCCCATATCTCAGTGCCATATCTCAGTGGCTTAAAAACACCAAGTTCTAGGGTGGTTTGGTGACTCTCCCAAAAGCCAAATGCAGTATCACCATGTATCTCTGAAATCCCAGCGTTAGGTATATATCTAAAAGGACAGAAAGCAAGCTGGGTGTGGAGGCATACGTCTGTAATCCCAGTTCTCGGGAGGCAGAGGCAGGAGGATGGCCAGGTCTACATGGTGAGGTTTGGGGTAGCTTGAGCTACATATGCAGACTCTGTCTCACACAAACAGGGTAAAAAGAGGGAGCTTGTAGAGTTTGTGCAACAACACTTCTAACTATTTGCAGTAGCCGCAAATGGGAGCAACCTGAATGTCCACCTACCAACAGATGAATGGATAACCATAATGTCTTACCATATATGCAGTGGCATATTACAGAGGCTTGAAAGGGAAGCAACACGGATGAACCAGTCACAGACACCAAGGTTGCATGGTTCTATTTACATGAGGTGCCTAGAGTAGTCAAATCTGTGAACATAAAATAGAATCTTAGCTACCTGGGTCTGGATGGGGAGCATGGCAGAGTGTTTAACTGCTAGAGCATCATCCTGAAAATGAATGCTTTCTAGAGATAGGTCGGTGGGGTATGAGCTAATACAGATAAAATAGTGACATTTGTGTTATGTGCATTTGACTCCAATAAAATAGTATGAAGTCACTGTAAGTGCCATGGATCCTTTGTGGGTTTGCTGTGCCCGTGGGTATCCAGAGCCTCTGACCTACAGAAAGAGCCACCATCTAAGGGGAAGCACCAGAGGATGTCACCTGTCAATGGGCATGTCCTTGAAGGATAAAACCAGACATACAGCTCCATTTAACGACAAAATCTGGGACCACATGCAAAGACCAGACATGTTAGGATGAGGATGTAATGTAGTCAGTAGAGTGCTTACCTAGTGGGCACCAGAGCAGGAAACTGGTGCAGCACACACCTGTAATTCAAGCAAGTAACAGGTAGAAGAAGGAGGATCATACGTTCAAAGTCATCACAAGTTTGAGACCAGCCTGAGCTAACTGAAACCCTGTCTGTCTGTCTGTCTCTGAAATTACTAGCCACAAAAGTCACTATGGGGACTTTTTGTATCCTCTCACTGGCAGCATGATCCCCTCACATTGTCTACACGGGACCTTAGCTGAAAACAACCCTCATCTGCTGATTCTGAGAGGGCAGTAGGGCTATCCCAGCACACCCACACTGCCGACCCTGTGTCTGTCCTTGCTGCCAGCTCCTCACATGCCCTATGCCTCCTTGCTCACCATCCTGACCTCCACACCACACTCACTAGCCTCCCTACTTGGTGAGGTCACCCCACCTCAACCCCAGCAACTCACCACCATTCCAATTGTCCTCAAGTCACACCAGCCAAGAGAAGGGCATCTTCAGCCACTGTGGATATTGGCTCATCATCTGTACCAAATGGTCATGCTTCCACCTGCCTTCCAGGGAGGGTCGCTGTGCTGGTCCCAACTCTCTGTTGCAAGAGATAACATCACAGACAAATTAAACATAGGACCTAGGAAGCTCAAGGATGGGGACTTGGGGACAGGTAAATCCAGAGTTCAAATGCAGCTCCAGGGTGGGAATTCACCCTTGACCTGACATCATGCACAGCTCCTTCCTTCCCACTACTTGGTCATCGTTCCCCCTACAGCTTTGTTTTGTTTTGTTTTGGATGGGATTTGAAACAGGGCCACTCTGTAGCTGAGGCAAGTATCCTGCCTCTACCCCCTCAGTACTGGGATTACAAGCATGTACCACCTGACCCTACTGTAAGCAAACTCCACCCAGCCTTCAAAGGCAAACCCAGCTTGGGTTTGAACTCCCCTGGCTCTGGATCCCAATAGAACTTCCTGAAAGCTCCTGATATCTCCAGCACACAAACCTCCGAGTCTTTTACTCGCTAACCCAGAGCCTCAGAGTCTGAGCTACACTTTTGTTTCCTTTTTAGTGTCACCTAAGCAAAATTATTCCAACCCAATGGCTCTATACCTAACAAGCTAAGGAGAAGACAAAACATTGTTTCTTGTAGTCCAGGCTGTCCTTGAACTTACGATACAGCTGAGGCTAACCTTGAATTTCTGATCCTGCTGCCTCTACCCCAAAAGGGCTGGGGTTACAGATGTGTGCTACTATTCCGGGCCCTGAATCAGATCTTTAGAAGACATCAGACAAACCCTAAATGAAGATTATCCTACAAATTAACCAACAATCTCGAGGTTTTCAAGAAAGTGGGGATCATGGAAGTCAAAGAAGGACTGAGGGCTGACTAAGCATGTAGCTTGATGGCAGAGTGCTTGCCGAGCTTGTAGGCAGTCTTTGTTTTGATTACCAGCAATACAGAGGAAAAAGCAGGCTGTGGTGACACACACTAATCCCAGCACTCAGGAGGGGGAGGCAGGAGGAGCTCTGAGAGTCTAAGACCAGTCTGGTCTACAGGTTGAGTTCCAGGTCTACACAGAGAAATCCTGTCTTGAAAAAGAAGAAAGAAGGGAAAAAGAAAAAAAATTAATTCTGCATTACTGAAGGAGACCAGGCACAAAAGTGTGAAGTTTGTTTTACATCTTTGTGTTACAGAACAGTGCCTTACCCCTGTAACCCCAAGGCTGGAGAGCCTGAGGCAGAAGTATCTTCACAAAGTTGCAGCAAGTCTGGGCAACAGAATGAGACCCTGTCTCAAAATAAATGAGGGCCTGCAAGATGGCTTAGCAGGTAAAAACCACTTGTCACACAACTTTGATGGCCTGAATTTGATTCCCAGAACCCACGGTAGAAAGAGAGAATCAACTCTCAAAAGTTGTCCTCTCTCCCTGTGTGCACTGTGGTATGTATGGACCCACTCTCACACACATACTAAATGTTAATAATAGCTGGGCATGGTGGAACACACCTTTAATCTCAGCCCTCAGGATCTCTGAGTTCAAGGCCAACCTGTTCTACATAATGAGTTCCAATACAGCCAGGGCTACAGAGTGAGATCCTGTCTCAACATAAAAATATAAACAAACAAACAAACAAACAAACACTGTTAGAGCAATCGGATGAATCTTAATAGGGTGGTAGTAAGTATTCAATGTTACCTTTCCTTTTTTTTTTTTTTTTTTTTTTTTTTTGGTTTTTCAAGACAGGGTTTCTCTGTAGAGCCCTGGCTTTCCTGGAACTCTCTTTGTAGACCAGGCTGGCCTCAACTCAGAAATCCACCTGCCTCTGCCTCCCAAGTGGTGGGATTAAAGGCGTGCGCCACCACTGCCCGGATCCAATGTTACTTTTCTAATTTTGATGGTTGTATTGGACCTACGAAAGAAAATGTACAATCTGTGAGTTATATACACTAAAATGTCAGGGGACTGAGCTCTTATTCACAATGGTTCTGAGCCAGGAGAGAGCTTTCTACTGTATTGCAAATTCCTTTATAAGTTAAAGATTGCTCCAAAGAAAAGGTCTTCAAAATTGTAAGAAGTTACACCATTTTGCTTTCCCACCAGGAACATATAGGATTCAAGGCTCCTGGATTTAATATGCTAACAGACTGGGGGGGGGCACTTTCTCCCTGAAGTAGGTGCCCATTTTATTTTGCATTTTTAACATTATAAAAAATGCTAGACTTTTTATATGCTCAAGGTCTGTTGACATTCAGAAACCAAGAATGATCAGTTAGTCACTAACTACGGATGTCAGTGGTTCTCAACCTGTGGGTCACGACCTCTTTGAGGGTCAAATATCAGATATACTCCTCTCAGAAATTTACATCATGATTCATAACAATAGCAAAATTACAGATATGAAGTAGCAACTGTTCTGGGTCCCCTGCCTGGCTGGTGTAAAACAACGAAACATCCTTCTTGGTGATGGGGTGAACTCAGGTCTTAAGCAGGTTAGGCAAGCCTCTGCCATGGAACTGCACCCCAGTCCCTGACAGTGACCCCCTGTGCCTAGCGTCCTGCCAGAGGGCTGGGAAGATACTCTTGGCATGTATGTTTACACTCCACAGAGCAGAGCCCTCTCCCCGAGGTGACCTACACACACACACACATACACACCACAATATACACACAACACTCACATATAATATAGCCTTGGGGTTCAGGGAACATCAAGGAGAAGGCAGAGCAGGACATGGCCATAGGACAGAGGTCAGTCTTCTTGACTTCCTTTCTGTGGTCACTCTGTCCCTAGGCTTGGACACCCAATCTTGGAGACCTTCCTTCCTGTTTTTGAGTTTCCTGTTCCTTCTCACAGCTCCTCAGAGGGTAGAAGGAAGGACCTAGAACTCTCAGGACTCCACCTCATTCCATGTGGGCTGAGCAGCTGGGGCAGGGGAGCTTCCCTCAAGTTGCTTCTGGGGGTGCCACCTTACGATAGGAAAGCTGTGGTCCTGTCTGCTTTAGATACTAACAGTCAAGTGGGACAGGAGCAATGTTGGTTTTTCTCGTTCACATTCATTTTTATTCTATGTTTTTGTTTTTGTTTTTTAATTTTGAAACAGAATGTATATAAGCGGGGGGTGGGGGGGAGGTAGCCTTGACCTTCTCACCACAGCCTCCCAAAAGCTGGTTCTGCAGGCAGCATGCCACACTGGATTCTTTTATCCTTTTTCCACATTGTTTTATGAGTCGATGTCCCCCTAAGTTGTAAATTGAACTCTATGCAACCCAAGCCTTTAGTTTGCTTGTTTCTTTATATGAGACAGAATCTCACTACATGGCCCTGGCTGTTCTGGAAGTCAATATGTAGACCAAGCTGGCCTTGAATGTACAGAGATCCACTTGCTTCTGTCTTCTTTTTATTATTTACTTATTATTTTAATAGACAAAGCCTTTATTATTGCTTTATAGAGAAGGTTTTACTATATAGCCCTGGATGCTGCCTAAACTGTGCCCACCCTCACTATAAATAGCCCTAACTTTTTTTTCTCTTGAGATTATTTTAGATTTACATGCCTACATGCCATTGTAAAAAAAAATGCTACACAGGTGGGCAGTAGTAGTGCACATGTTTAATCCCAGCACTTGGGAGGCAGAGGCGGGCGGATCCCTGTGTTCTAGGCCAGCCTGCTCTACAGAGTGAGTTCTAGGACAACCAAGGCTACACAGAGAAACCCTGTTTCAAAAAACACCAAAAAACCAAACCAAACCAAACACACACACACACACACACACACACACACACACACACACAAAAGGAAAAGAGAGAGAGAGAAGGAAGGAAGGAAGGAAGGAAGGAAGGAAGGAAGGAAGGAAGGAAGAAAGAAAGGATAAACATAGATCCTATGTCTCACAGCCTGGGCCCCTCAGTGATTCTATCTCAGACCATCTAGTGTAGAACTCAACCAAGAACACGACGTTGAAATGAACATCTCCATCTCTGCCACTCCTAACATGGGCAACTACAAGATGTTCCACGTCTCCTAATTTGTCCTTTTAGTGCTGCTGTGTAGGTCTCCAGAGTTGGGCAGTATATAAATGAGTAAGCTTGGCTTTTTTCTCTCTGTGAAATTGTCTCCATATTCATCGGACTGTGGCATGCCAATAGCTCCTCTCTTCTTGCTGATGAGTAAGCAGCCCTGGGCAGTTGCACCAACTCAAACTGTTGTCAGCTTTTCACTGCTCTCCATTGTTGACAGTTCCTCAGGGTAAAAATCTGAGGTCAGAGAAGCACAGACTCTGGTGAGGACTTTGAGGCAGAGTATGTGAAACCAGTATTCATAACCTAGCCCATCAAGTAGTGTCAGACAGGGCTGGAGGTGGGAAACAAACCAGGGAGTTCCATGGGAAATATGGGGTCTTGGGACGAGTTGATAGATGTCTTGATAGTCAGGACTAGACTGCTTGGGAACTGGAAGTTGGCCTGGGAGCTGCCCTAGTCTGTGGACCCATTACTGGGACAACCTCTACTGCTGATGGAAAGTAGGTGGCCAGATGATGGACAGCAGCAACAAGACTGATTTGAGTTGCTAGAGTAACATCCAGAGAAATTCAGGAGGCAAAGAAGCAGAACCATGTGCAGTGGTGAGAAAGAGGAATCTTCTTGGGGAACATCTACAGCCATGAGTGGGTGATGCTTGGGAACGTGTGGAGACCAGAAACAATGGAGAGACCACTGCTTGAAAGAAGAGTTGGCTGGCAACAGAGAAAAGAGTCTCAGGAGGCAAGAGAGAGGAGTGATGTTGTAGCAGTCAATTAACGCTGCTCAAACTGCCCTCCAGTGTTGGCAGCACAAGTTCCTGGCTACTTGTCCCAGTGTTCAAATGAAAGACACACACACACACACACACACACACACACACACACTGCCTTATATTTAATAGGCCTTAATCAGCTCAATGGCTGGGCCACTCCCAAGCCTCCATGTTGCTAACACCTCCCCTCCAATACTCCTGAGTTATTACTAAAATCTATATTTCATCTTTGCTACCCTAGACCCAATCGGGGGAGGGGGCACTCTTTCCCGGATCCTACATGATTGGTACTCTGTCTGCTGCAGCTTTCAAGTCTTCATCTTACTCCTTTCCCCGGCATGAGGATTCTGCCTCTTCTCTCAGCCCCCTTGCCTGCGAATCCTAAAGTCCTGTCTCTGTCTCCTTGCCCAGCCATTGGCTACCAACAACCTTATCTACCAACCAGAACCAACTGGGGGCAGGGACCCTCAGCGTCTTACAAGATTCTCATGTAATTTTGGGAGCCCAATTAACGTAATACAAGTGTTACAACATTTCTTCCTTTTCATCCATTAAAAAGCTTTCTCTCTCAGATATACATTGGACATAGCTATAACAGTTATGTAAACATAGTGTATGATATACACTAACAACATTTAGTCCATCAATTTTGTCAATATATGTACATTATTCCAACATCTATCCTGACTTAAAGAGTCCACAGTTCTATACCTGAATTATGTTCTGATTTTAGCTTGCATTACCATCTGAAAAACATCCTTTCAAATCTACATCATCTTCCTCAATCCTAAACAACTTAAGTTTGATTATGAGACTATGACTACTCTTCAACCCTGTCAGAGATCTGAGAATTTTGAGATGTGAGATCAAGGTCTAAATTTATTTATTCATCTATGTATACTTAAATTCTCCCATCTATGAAACTGAGTGAATGAAGACCACGGACTAGAGGCCTCAGCCTTAGCAAGGCTGAAGAGAGAGCCGGATGTTATCTAGTGCTGCCCAGCAAGCTGGTCTGATCCCATGGGCTTGCATTTTTATCTTTTCTTTCTTTTTTTAAGACAGGCTTCTCTGTGTAGCCCTGATTGTTCCAGAGCTTGTCCTGTAGACCAGGCTGGCTTTGAACTCACAGCGATCTGCCTGCCTCTGCCTCCCAAGTTCTGGGATCGAATGTGAGCCACCTGCTCACACTTTTTTTCCCCTCACAGTTTCACTGTGTCAGAAATCTGTGAGTGGCTTGGTGGGGCCATCTGGCCCAGGGTCTCCCTCAGACTATAATCAAGGTATCTTGCTTACTGCCACCATTTCAAGAGTTAATGGGGAAAGGAGACCTTTCCATGTTCCTTTACATGCTAGGGATGGACAAACCTAAGTCTTTCAGATTCATGGACGGCAGCTTCATTCTGACAGTGGCTGTTGGTCAGTGGGCCACCCTTGATGTACTTCCTTGCCATGTTGATCTCTCCACAGAGGGTTCACAATGGCACCTGGCTTAACCTACATGAGGAAGCAGGTAAGAGCGAGAGGTAGGGTTCAGGAAACGAACCCTAATCAAATCTTGGAAGCTCTGCCATGTGCCTCTGTCAGAAGCACATCACTCAAATAGGAGAGTGTGATACAGGGATCTGAGGCTGGAGAGCCATCTCAGGAGAAGAAACCTGTGTCTGCTTTTGATCTCAGACTACCCGGAACAACTAGGCAAAGATGGCGTCTGGAGAGTAGGAGGGGCAGAAGACAGAGCAGAGAGGAGCATGTGGTAATACCATGCCCAGCTACCCCAGCCCCTCAGAGAGACACGGACACAGTCAGGGTCTCCAGAGAACCCTAATCTCATCATCCAAGTTCTCTCCCCACCCAGCCCCCAACCCACAGAACCAGGAACAAAAGCAATAATAAACACGGGGGGGGGGGGAGCGGAGGGTGTGGCTCAGTGATAGAGCAAGGCCTGAGGGTGTGGCTCAGTGATAGAGCAGGGGTTGAGGGTGTGGCTCAGTGATAGAGCAGGGGTTGAGGGTGTGGCTCGGTGATAGAGCAGAGGTTGAGGGTGTGGCTCAGTGATAGAGCAGGGATTGAGGGTGTGGCTCAGTGATTGATAGAGGGAGGGAGGGCGGTTAGGGTGTGGCTAGGTGATAGAGTACTTGTCAAGTTACAGGACTGTCCAGCTCACAGGTATTAGATGGGACAGACAGAGATAGGGAGGGACTAAGAAGGTGCTGGCACCCCAGAGGACACCCCCACCAAGTATTCAGAGGCAGGATCTAAGGGTCTGGACACAGACTTTCTTTCAGGGAGGCTCCCCAGGAGGGAAGTAAGCACAAGGCTTAACTCACATACTGGGTACAGGAGATGCAGCAGTTTGGGAAGTCCCCTCTGGGACAAGGAGCACAGACCAAGCACCAAGAATGGTGTTCCTGTTGGATTTCAGACCCTGGACAAGACCCTGGAGGTGCTGATTTAATATATCAAAGTGGACCTGTCCTCCAGGTTTCCCCAGCATCCCTCAGTAGTCTCTACTGTTCCAAGGCATGGCTGACATACCACATCCTCTCCCCTGAACTTTCCATCACAGGGATTGAGCTTCCTTTCCCTATATAATCTAGACCTGTCTCCTCTCTCTGCATTTCTCTCTCCCTATGTGTGTCACACCTGTTCGTTCTCTCTCTCTCTCTCTCTCTCTCTCTCTCTCTCTCTCTCTCCAGCCCCTCTCTGTTTCCCAGTCTGCATGGTGATTTCCCCATTCCTTGTGACCAGTGAACTTGCCCAAGAGCTGCCACCAAATAAATAGGCTTTTTTTTCTTTTCTTTCTTTCTTCCTTTCTTTCTTTCTTTCTTTCTTTCTTTCTTTCTTTCTTTTTTAAACTTTTAATTTGGCTTGAATTGGCTTATCATGTCACTGGAGAGAACCTATTTGTTCCTAATTGCTGAAAATTATGGAGATGTCGGGTCACCTGCTGGTGGACTGGAGCTGAGGGTCACTGTCTTATTGTTTTGTTTTGAGACAGAATCTCATTCTCTGGCCCAGCTTGGCCTTCAAACTCACTAGATTTCTCAGGCTAGCCTTGAGCTTGGATCAATGCTACTCAGCCTCCCAAGTTCTCGACCGTAGGCTGCTCTGCTTGACTTTAGGATGATGAAGACTGTGGGTCAACAGGCCTTGGGGTGAGGAGGAGACCCTGTGGTGTCTGCAGTCATAGGGTCCTGCGCCATGGGGTCCTGGAGGAGAAGAGGGTGCGCTGCTGAGACCCTCAGCGGGCTTTAAAGGAAGGAACATGAGCCAAGAAACTTGGACGTGGAAATCCAAGAATGTGAGCACGAAAGGTTAGAGAATTTAACTAAATTTCCCAGGCCCACACAGAAGCTTGACAGAGTAATAAACAGGACTGGGTGCCTAGCAAGGTCCTTTTCCCCACTCCAGAGTTCTCACCAGAGTTGTCTCAGGGTGGCCTAGACTCAAGGGCAGGCCTTTGCTTTAGGCGAATATGCACTTTCCTGAGGACTTGGCCTTCGCTGGCTGTAGTGATCTTGATAACTTTGCTATTGGGAGTTGGCCTTGCCTCTTAGGGCTGCTAGAGTTAAACAAAGGCACCTAGTGCCTGGGACTGTGCTCGGCTTGTAGACAGCCTTCGTCATATGCTACCAACTCTGCCATGATTCATGGACACACACTTTCTTTCTGCCCTGTCTCATAGAAGGCCAGAGGGATGAGGAGTCCTGATCCATCCCTGTCACACCAGCAGGCGGGCGGGCAGGCGGGTGGGCGGGCAGGCTAGCAACTGTGATGTCCATTCTAGGGATAATGCTAAAGCCCAAGGAGTTCTTGGTGGCAAGTCAGTGACAGAGCCAGGACCAGACCTCTTCCAACTGTGGCCTATGCCTACAGGAAATTCCCAGAGGACTCCAGATGGCCCTGGGCTCACAGCTCTGTTCCTTCTTGGGGAAGTCTAACCCAGCCTTCCCTTCCTCTATCTTCTTCCCCGTGGTATTCCAGGTACTTGGAATCTGAGCAGCACCTGGAAAACCTGCCTGCCCTGGGCACCCAGAGGCTCACTGGAGGCAAAATCATTCCACAAATGTAGAGTCAGAAACCAGGAGCTAAGGTCCCTGCAGCCCTAGGGAAAGAAAGAGCCAGGAACAGGCAGGTGAGAGGTGACACAGGAACTGCAAGGCAACCAAGGCTGGGTGTTAGGTAACACCAGGCCAGGAATAAGGAGCTTTCTATACTTCCCAGTGGAGCCCCCAGCACAGGCCTCTGGGGTTCAGAATCCAGAGAATTTGAGCCTCTAGCCCAAGAAGTGATGGAGTAGGGAGTCAGATGTCGTGGATCCTGGGTTTTCTGCTGGTTCTTCCAGGTCTAACTTGGGTACTCAAGGGGAGAGGCTGCTGTGGACCCTAGAACTATTCCCAGTAGCCTTAGGGAATGGTTTACCACCATCTACTGAGCTCCTACCCTGTGGGAATCTTGGAGCTGTGGTTGACATAATTAAGGTTGCCCCTAAGCAGGGACTATGTGCTCTATGGCTTCTCCCCTTGGCTAGGCAGGTCTCCCTGGAGTTTCCTAAGCCAATGCCACACCTACAGGGAGAGAGAAGCCTGGCCCTGGAGTTCTTCCCTAAACCCTGGTGAGCCAAGCCCTCCTCCACTTCTCAAGTAACATGCCCCTGTCTTTCTCTCCTACTCCATGACACTCTCCATCTGCCCCCCCCCCAAGAAAGACATGATTGGAAAAGAGTCTAAAGGAGTATTTTCCTTTGTGCAAAACAGATGTACAATATGCCACAGCTAAAACTCTTGGGGTTCCCGGGTGGCACCTATTCCAAAAAGGAACTTAGGGTTTGTCCCTCTTTGTAGGTACTCAATAAAGACACTTTTTCTGGCACTCTCCCACCTTACGGAGGTACACCCCACCACATCTGGACAAAGAAAGCTGGGGTGGAGGTTATTCTCCTGAGGGTCACTGAGTTATTCAAAGGAAACATTCATTTCTCCATTTAGGTTAAGAATCCGGGGCTGGTGAGATGGCTCAGTGGGTAAGAGCACCCGACTGCTCTTCCGAAGGTCAGGAGTTCAAATCCCAGCAACCACATGGTGGCTCACAACCATCGGTAATGAGATCTGACTCCCTCTTCTGGAGTGTCTGAGGACAGCTAAAGTGTACTTACATTAAATAAATAAATAAATCTTAAAAAAAAAAAAAAAGAATCGGGGGCAGAGTGAACCCTGGCTGTGTCAGTTCTGTGCTTGATGTAGTTCGAGGGTCTCCAGTCAGTCTCTCTAGGGGAGGAGCTGGCGATGTCTTGGCCGTCCCACCAGGGAAAAGGCTACCACCCCTCTCGACTCCAAGCCTCGTCCATCATGAGAAGCAAATGTTGGGACTGCATGCATGTGTCCCCACACCTGGCTTCAGGAGCCATTTTAAATGCTCCATCACTCCCACCGACATGATGAACGCTGCAAGTTAGAGGCCAGCCTATTTTAGACAGTGAATAAATGGCCAAGAAAAAAAAAAATAAGGCTTTCTGGAAAATAAGGCTTTCTGGTCACTTTTCTGAGCCAATTTTCCTTTAGCAAATCCTTGGGGGAGGGGAGGCACAAAACAAAACAAAAAACCTCGAGGGGATAGAGGATATAATTTACAACACAACTAGCTGAGCACCGAGGCTTGAAGGCGCTGGTGACAGCTCCTGGAGGCTCCGCCCGAAAAAATCCCGCAGCAAGCCACGCATCGGACTCGCACGGATTCACTTGGGCCCTGTACTCTCTGCGCAGACGCCGCACATTCGCTCCTCAACCTCCAGGTGGCGCTGGTGGAGGGGCGGAGCATACATTTGCCTGTCGCGGAGGAGGCGGGACATCAAAAAATTGGCTCCTAATTGGCTGGGCTCGGACTATGAAGGGACAAGCCCAGAGGACCTGTGGTAGGGGACGCGGTCATAAGGAGGAGCTGGCTTACTCCTAATGAAGAGAACGTTTGTGGTGTGCTTACTCCTCGGGGACAATCCTTTTTTTTTTTTTTTTTTTTTTTTAAATAATGGCAATTTGTTAAGACTATAAATAGCCAAGTTTCCCATTTGTCGTACGTTTATGAAAACCTCACGAACCAACAGACGAGAAAAATCCCTGGTGGGACCTATTTAAAAGAGATGCACTGTTTGTTTATTTTCGTGTAATATTTATTTGTACTCATTTATTTTGGAGACAGGCAATCCTTCTGCCTCAGTTTTCTCAGTGCTGAGATGACAGGTGGAAGCCATCATGCCTGGCTGTCGACGTTTTTATAAGACAACTGAGGTTTGGGGGTGAGTCCCAGGCGTTCCCCTTTCCGTCTTTCTCTCAGCCTCTGCCCAGTGTGTGAGCCAGGGAAGGTGTTTTCATGGGTGCTTTTCCACAGGTGATGGTTAGCGTCCACATTCTGACAATGCGATGGACACTGGCTGCAGTATGTTGATTGGTGCAGATCTGGCCCTGCCAGCCCTGTTCCACATGAGACAGAACTGGGGAGGAAGGGGATGTGACTGGTGTCTGGGAAGTGTGGGGTTCCACTGCTCTGGAGCACTGCGCCTAGGTTAGACCTGGGCCAGTGTAGATGGGCTGAGGTTAGATGAAGGTGATCCAGGGGTCTGGATTGGGAATGGATAGGTCAGAGGCACATACAGAGGAGAGAGCCTCGGGGTGCTCTGGGAAGCTGGGGAAAGGTATAAGTTCCGGGATATTTTCTTTTTTCTTTTTGTTGTTGTTGTTTTGTTTTTGTTTTTGTTTTTTTTCTAGACAGGGTTTCTCTGTATAGCCCTGGCTGTTCTGGAACTCAACTCTAGATATCAGACTGGCCTCGAACTCAGAAATCTGCTTGCCTCTGTCTCCCAAGTGCTGGGATTAAAGGCGAGTGTCACCACTGCCAGACTCTTGTTGTTTTCTTTTCTTTCTTCTTCTTCTTCTTCTTCTTCTTCTTCTTCTTCTTCTTCTTCTTCTTCTTCTTCTTCTTCTTCTTCTTCTTCTTCTTCTTCTTCTTCTTTTTTTTTTGAGACTGGGTTTCTCTGTTGTTTTCTTTTTTTAATATTTATTTATATATTTATTATGTAAGTACACTGTAGTGTGTCTTCAGACACTCCAGAAGAGAGCATCAGATTTTGTTACGGATGGTTGTGAGCCACCATGTGGTTGCTGGGATTTGAACTCAGGACCTTTGGAAGAGCAGTCAGCGCTCTTAACCACTGAGCCAACTCACCAGCCCCTCTCTGTTGTTTTCTTTTAAAGGAATTGTTCTTTGTACTTTGTCACACATTGGTGGGTGTATCATTTCATGAGTGCTAACAGGTAGAAATTTAATCTGCTTTATAATGTAAGTTATAGACATTATAAATATAGGTATCTGAAGAACCCCTAGTATGTCTTGGGAAGCTTGCTGGCTTCTGGAAGGCAGAGGAACTCATGGTACAAAGCCGCAGGGTCCCGGTGATCTGCAAGGGTGTCCTGAGAACAAAGCAAAACTCATGAGGGCAGAGCCAAGAGGACCGAGCCAGGCTGGCTGTTAGGCTCGTGATTATGACTTCTCATCCACATCCTGTCTTCAGTTTCTTTCTTTCTTTTTCCTTTTTCTTTCTTTCTTTGTTTTGTTTGTTTATTTTATTTATTTATTTATTTATTTATTTATTTTGAGATGGCCTCGACACTGTACTCCAGGCTGGCCTGAAATTCACTCTGTAGCTCAGGATGGCAGACAACTCTGGGTAATCCTTCTGCCTCAACCTTCCTAGTATGGGTTTTACAAGCATTTTCAACTCTAACGGACTCCCCCTCCCCCGACACACACACACACCTGCTCCCGGGTCTCTCCCTCCCTACCTTCCTCCCTCCCCCTTTCTGGCTGAGCCACCCCAATGGGTCATTTCAGGCCTGCCATTACTACAGGGGAGTAAAGGCCACATCTTCCATGACCACCACCCTCTGACCTATGCAAATTTTACACAAAACAGAATCACATGATCTGCATGTAGATTAAGGGTATGAGACTTTTGCCACTGGAACTCCCCAGCCTCAGCATTGGCAGCAGAAGGCATGCTGATGGTGGGCTCCAGGAGCAGCTGACTGGGGCAGTTATGTCTGACTCAGCAGCAGGCCTTCTCTGCCTCATCATAGAGGTGGCCCCAGTAAAAGGGCCGGATGCCTGTGGGTATAGATGTTTGCTGGTGAACTGATGTGGTCTGTTGACTCCTCAGCGGGTGGTCACCTCTGGACTGCTGCCTGGGGATGGTGAGGGAGGTTTTCTGTGTTGGAGGGTCTTGGAGGATGCAGCATGCCAATGGAGTACCTTGAGTACCTTGTCCCAGGACACATGGCCAACAACGTGTGTTTATAGAGGTGTGTATCCAAGAACAGCAAGGTGGTCTTTGTATGAATTGAAAGAGCAGCAGAGAGGAAAATACCTAATTAAAAAAAAAAGTAAAAAAAAAAAGAAAGAGCAGCAGAGCTAGTGTGATGTTTCCAGAAGAAAACTGTAAGTCTGCGTCATGTAAAATCTCTTGACAGTTCACCATTTGCAGCCCGTTGTTTTTGAAAAGGCCCTCCTGGTCTTTTGAGCCTCTTCATATTCTACTTTCATATGTAGACCCCAGTCACAAAGCAGTACCCACTTCTTTAGCCTAATGACTTGGGAAGCTGTGCGCTAAGCATTCCTCCCAGCAGCAGACAGCAGCAAGGCGATACCAACAGTATGGGGGTACTAGCACCCCACTTTCTGAAGGTTCACCATTGTCCTTTCTAGCCTCTGCCAACTACTTCTGTAGGCCATGTGTCCTTCCTAGTTTGTACAACCAGTGGTCAGGTAAAGGTCGGTACAGGTGGGGCAAGGCTTTTACTTTAGACAGCCTCCAGTGCTGGGCCAGCATCATCACATGACTCCAAGCCAGGCTCTGTTTTGTTGCCAATTCTTGGCCCGCTACTTTGGAGGAGTTGAAACAGAACTCTGTCTCTCCTTGAGCTCAAGCGGAGGGCTGAGCCACACGCTGCCTCTTGCTACACACTTGCAGTTTTTAAAGGGAATCTGAGAAGAGATGTATTTATTTGCTTAGTATGTGTTGTGGTTGGGTTGATTTTGTTTTGACACGTTGGTTCAAAATAAGATTGACCCTTTGGAAAATCAACTAGCTAAAGCCATTTGCTCTTCAGCTCAAGGGGCTTAATTGAAAGCAGCTGGGGTATGCTGACATCACCACAGCCCTTCAGACTGAAAGGGACCTCAGAGCCTTGCCAGTGAGGGTAGTGACAGCAAATCTTCAAAGGCAGGAGCCAGGGAAGCCAAGTTTTTCCCTAGGAGGAATTTTCTACTCCAAACATGATTTTAAAAGACAAAACCAAACCAAACCCCATAAAGATACTAAAGGAGCTGAGCAGAGCAGCATGGATGGAGGATGGAGCAGCATGGATGGAGGCTGCATGGCTGCGCCTCTCAGGTGCTGGTACTGCTTTATTTACTCCTGGCTGGATTTTTGTTCCCTTGGCATTTCCCTATGTCCTGGCTTGGCAATGAGCAGGCGTCACTTTCTCTGATTGCCTTTTACAGCCCCACCCAGTTGCCTCAGTAGAGGGCTGCATTATTACACTTAGCTGGTCTCTAGGACCTAGGATTCCCACTGTGGGAGGCATTGTAATAGGCCCTGCTTGTTCACCTAATTTTGCAGGGGACTTTAAGTAAGCACAGAGCAGGGGGATCCTCTTTGTTTGGTCAGCTAAGTTCAGACTATTCACTGGACAGGACAATTCTAGGATAATTAGTCATCTGGAACCTGTGAAATGACAGTTAGCCTCTGTTACCTGGAAGTAGACCTGGGGGTGAGTCAGGGGATGAAGGAGGCAAGGACTAAGGGCTGATGCTTCTTCAGCCTTGACTGGGTATAGAGTGAGTGGTCTGGAGGAGTGTCCTCATCACCCAGTTCCCTGTCCAGGATTCTCTTCTCCATTGGAACTAGTTGTCATGATGCATGTTGACAGGAGTCTGGAAGGCATCACTGGCCCCTTTGGGAGCTCTTCCAACCCCTCTCTGGGTGGCCCTGGCCCATGTGAGGCCTTGACTTCAGTTTCCTGAGCTGTCAAGTTCTATGATGCTCTGCTCTGCCTTACATCTCATGCGGCAGTGGGAATGTCACAGCCTCTCTGTAGTGCTGACTGCACTTGGAGATCCCCTTACAGAGTCTCAGGCAAGTCTTCTCATGTAAGGAAGGCCTGCTCAGGACAGGATGGGTAACCCCTCAGAGGACCTTAATGGGGCCCTGAGATGTTAATACAGATCTACTGGTTCCCTGAAGCAGAGTGAGTGACCCTAGTGAGAAACCACCTGGTTTACACAGAGACTCACAATCTCTGCCTTTTCCTGTTTAGGGAAAATAATATAGGGAAGGTACTCACGGTCCTGCATATGCACATTTATTGGGGATCAAGGCCCTTTATAGTTTGAACATGCCTTGCCTCCTCTGGAATACATTCAAACTTGGTCACCAGAGGATCAGCACTGAGAGATGCTGGAGCTTTAAGAGGTGATTAGATTGCTAAGAGGGATTAGTGGGCTCTCTGGGGGCAGGGGGGGGGGGCGGCGGGGCAGGATTAGTTCCAGCAAGAGTGGGTTGCTAGAAAGCAAGGCTGCCCCTCCTGGTTTGGTCTTTGACATATGCCATCCTGCTTTCCCACCAAGATGTGAAGTAACAGGAGGCCCTTGCCAGGTGCTGCCTGATCTTGGACTTTAGCCTTGAGATGGACAAATAGTCACTCAGTCTGTTAGTTTTGTTATGATGGACTAAGGCAGTTCCTCCTGGGGTAGATCTGTCTCTGGAGATAGCTTTGAGAGCCACATGGTCACCCCTTGGTCCCCAGGAGATGGTGGTATTTGCAGTGCCTATTTAGACACTGTATTCATTTTAAACACTGCCAACATATGTCCTGAAAGAGTCCAGGAAGGCTGTTGTTTCCCACTTCCCTTCTTGCTGGGTTAGCATCACAGGGTCCATATCTAGGGAAAGTGAACAGTTGTCTGTGGCAGATACATATTAGGTTTAAATGGACTGGAAGGCACCAAAGGATACGTCTGAGAAATTGAGTACATTAGGAATTGAGACATCCATTTTAAGGCATTAGTGGCTATTCCTCCACTCTAGCTTTCGCCCCCATCCCAATCTTTAATTTTATGTGTATATGTATTTTGTTGGTATGTATGTTATGTACCATGTGTGCCTGGTGCTCAGGGAGGCCAGAAAAGGACATCAGATCCCCTGGAACAAGAGTTGCAGATGGTTGTGAGCCATGGTGGTGGGAATCTGACCCAGGTCCTTGTAAGAGCAGCCAGTGCTTTTAAATGGCTGTCATCTCTCTAGCCCTGCCTTTGTCTTGGGGAGGGGGGGTGTCTTGGGGTCTTACTAGGTGGCCCAAGTTGGTTTCATACTCATTATATAGCTCAGGGTGTCCTTGAACTTGCAACCCTCCTACCTCAGTTTCCAAAGTGTTGGGAGTTCAAGTCCAACTTGAAGCCCAACTTTTCTTTTTTCCTTTTTGGAGGTAGAGTCTTTTGTAGCCTATGCTGGTCTCAAAGGTCACTACATAGGCAAGAATGATGACCCTCCTGCCTCCATTTTCCTAGTTTGGGAGTATAAATTGTGAATCATCGTGCCCAATCTATGCTTCCTCACATATTAGGTAAACACTGTACCAATTGGCCTTCCATTGTGGCTTGTGAGGCAGGCAAACCAGACTCCTTTTAAGCCAACTGATGGGACACTGCATATCCTCCCCTGAGCCACTTCTCTGTCCCTTCAACTGAATTTGGGACATTCATCTTCCTTGAAGCTTTGCACAGACCTTACCACATTAGTAGTCTGAGGTCATGGGAGCATCTGTCAAGCATGCAGATGGGGCTTGTTACTGTCTGTGTGACTGCAGGGGAGACACTTGACCTCTCTGAGCCTCGTAGCTCTGAGAATGGATAAACCTAACATGGCAGCTTTGTGAGGAGACCGCATTAAACAAGATTACATACATAAACACACCTGGTGCATTGCAGACACAAAGTGTATACTTTCTTTTAGAGAAAGCTCCTTGAAGAATCCCACCTGCTCTGGTCAGTCAGTGGTACCAGTCAGCAGAGCCAACACATACTCCACTTATAGATCTGCTGTGAGTAACTGCGCAATTCTTGTTTTTCATTGTTGCTACGTTAGGAGATAAGGTCTCACTACATAGACCCTTGGCTGGCAGTGAACTTACTGTAATTCCCCTGTCTCCATCAACGGGCTGGGAATGTATGTGTGAGTCACGATTCCTGGATTGAGTTTTCCCTTCCAAGATGTCTTTTATTTTGGTACTGGAGGCTGAACCCAGCCAGAGCCTGGCATATTCTAGGCAAGCACTGGATCAGTGAGCTATACCAATATCTCTCTAAATATCTCAGCAGCCTTGCTCTCTGGTTCCATTTACCCTGTCGGGCATGGGGCTTAGCTTGGAGATAGTTCTGAAAGTAGAGTTCCTATGCAGGGTGTGCCTGGGTGTGCCAAATGGAAGGCTTTTTCTGAGGGGAGCTGTGTGTGGGTGGACAACATAGCCCAGGAGACCCTATCCTAGAGCTGTCTCTTCTCAACAGGAGTGGATTAAGACTCAAGTCATAAAGGGGTGGGGGTGGGGGGCAGGAAAAATCCAGTGAGTATGAGGTGAGGCTCTGGGCTGCTCAGGGTAGGGGCCTCAGCAAACAACTGTTAAAGCAGGGCCCCTCCCCATTGCACTAACTTTAAACCCCAGAGTGTGCAAAGTTTGGCCCAAGGCCTCTGGATGACCCCAATCTAATTCCCACTCTCTATGGATGGCTGAGGGCACAAAGATAAGCGGTCTCCTTGAAGCATGCAGCCCCCAGGAAGTCCTGCAGGAGCTGGGCAGGGAAAGGTACAGTGTGTGAAGGGGAGGGAGAGGCAGATAAGAGTCTCTGAGACGGGAAGCAGCACCTGTTGCGTGGGAACCTACTGAAGAACTATGAAGCTAAGTCCCCAACATGAGCTAGGACATAATAGGGTGAAATCCCAGGCCTAGTGAGTGCGTCTGGACGTGGGAAGCTATCACCTGAGCCTCAGGTGGGAAGCTGCCCTATGCCACCTTGTGTGCCCTCCAGTGTGAGCACTGCTCTCCCATACGCAGCTCTATACCTACCCCTGTTCCTTAGGTCTTTGTCCTCTTAGAAGCAAGGATCTGGGTTCCCATGGTGGGCCTAGATGAAGGGAGAGCTCAGAATGGTTGCCTAGGCAATGAGGAAAGTAGGCCCCACACAGACTGGCAGCCAAGAGGAAAAGGGCAGAAGGCAGAGGCCCCACCAGAGCATCTCACAGCCATCATCTGTGCCTGGCTCCTATCCCTGGGCCCTGAGCCACTCCTGACACTTGCGGCTTATAACTTACTGTGTGACTTCATTCCCAGCAGCCCAAGGTGCAGCACTCCTTCAAACATCCCACCCAACAATGAGCTGCAGAGAGGTGACATTAGGAAGGCAGTGGCCAAAGGGTGGCTCCTCTCCCAGGCACAGCTCCAGAGGCTACCTGGGAATAGGAAGTATCACTGTCCCCAGAGGCCACTGGAAAAAGGGTCTGCCTCAGAGGTGACAGTGGGAAGTAAAGGACTGGGTCCTTTGGGACTCTTGGAGCTATGGAGGGGACTATTATTGTCCTCAGGCCCAGGACCCAAATTGATTCTGATTCTTTACTGAATATTGCTCATTAGGGTTTAATGCCTCGTATATGATCACACACACACACACACACACACGAGAGAGAGAGAGAGAGAGAGAGAGAGAGAGAGAGAGAGAGAGAGAGAGAGAGAGAATGAATTAAAAATAAGTCTAAAGAAAAAAAGAAAGACAAATGAAGTATAGGGGTCACCAGCCCCAGTACACATAACCTTTTTCCAGACCCCAGGGAAACAATGGGATTTTTGAGGTTCCCTCTACCTCTTCTTCTTCTAGGACAGACAACAGACTTTTCTACCTGACTAAAAAAATTGTTCCCTGCATGGGTGGGATTCGTTTCCTCTTCTTAGAAGCTCAAAGTGGTTTTGACAATATAGGCTCCAGGCTGAGTACCAAGATGTCCTGGGACTCCACTGCAAAGCGCTGGCTCCAGCCCAGAGTGGCTGCTCAAACACTCTGGAGGCATTAATAAGCTTGCAGCAGACTCAGATGCATGCTCAGTTTGAGGACTGCTGGATGGAATAGGGTGCTGCCTGAGAACCCTTGCTGGGAGTCCTCCAATTCTGGAAGTCTGTGAGGGTAGGGTCTTCCAGAGGCCTACCTCCCACACTCCAGCTGTAACCAAACACTTGACCCCTGAAGAGTACATTAGCTGAGGCCAGGCTTGAGGCCCACCACCCAGCTCTGCATGAGCCCTTCTCTTCCAGACACTGCTGCAGGAATTCAGATGACTTCAGTATTGCCATGGCAACTGTGCCTTTCTAATGCTGGTGGGCATCGGGAACAGGGAGCCAGCAATGCAGGAAACCAGCCAAGCAGTAAATTCAGAGTGCCAGGTAAGAACAGTTCAGAACAGCTGTGCACATGCATCAAAGCTAGGAGGGCAGTGGCTTCCCAGGATGGCCAGGTTGGTGGCACATGTCTGGAATCTCACATATCTGGTCTATGACCATTCAAGACAGAGGCAGGAAGATTGCAAGTTCTGGGTCAGCTAGGGTCTCAAGCTTCCCTCAGCACATACAGAAGATGGCCCAGGGAGCATCTGGTTCTTCCCTGTCACAGAAAGCAGCAATTCAGACCACGGTGCTGTCAAGCAGTTCAACTCTCCAGCCAGGGCATCTGCCCGTGCATGTCTTCCACACATCATCAGTCCAAATTAAATTAGGCTCCTAAGTTGCTATGGAAAAATTAACAAGAAAGTGCCCACCATAAAGTGGCCTTATGTGTCCCAGGTCATAGAGACAAGATCCTGGTACAGAACTTAGAAAGCAGATACCAAATGTAAGGGGCCTTTATATAATAATGGGTATTCTAGCTCTAAAAGAAATCAAGAATTGATGTTAACAAAGGTGACATCGTGTCTCTAATGCTGGCATCAGAGGAATGAATGCAGCCCTCTCCTTGGCCATCTGGTCAGGGGTGAGGTGAACATCACTCCTCCCAGAGACGCGCAGAGGGCACAGTTTGGCCCTGTGGCCCTGGGTACTCTCACTGTTCTGTCTCTTGCTGCTTTGGAGGAAACAAGCTCATGTGAGGAGCCAGGAGGTAGGAGTCGACCTTGAGTCTCACAGAGTGTGAGAATTGAGGATGGGGAAAGAACAGCCCGCATGTCTGTGAGGCTGTCTTACCCTTATGGGGTACATTTCACCACTGGGGTATGTAGTGTATCCCCAGAACTCTCTACATGGACTCGTTCATCTTTGCCCCTCTGGCCATCCATAAGCCTGAATCTCCTTTCCCTGAGTGGGCAGTCTTAAACCCCTGCTGGCCTTCCAAGTCCTTAGCTTTGCCTGCTAACCAAGTGTTTTTCCAACAGCTGGGCAGAGGCTAGTACCCAACTCCTATTTTTCTTTTTGCCCTCACAGTGGCAGTGATCCTTGGTGCACCTGCCTTTCATTCTAAGTACCCAGGACACTGAGGGTCTTGGCTCAGCAAGGTTCCTGTCCCTTCTCCCAGCCTTGAGTTACTCCAGCTAGAAATGGGAGTGAAGGCAGAGAGACAGATGGAGCCGGACTGCAACAGTATCCATTCCTCCTTCTCCCTTCACTGTTCCTTTAGGAGACTCTCATGGGACCTAACCCATGGCTCTGCACACACCTCAGAATTAGGGAGGGGTCTGCAGAGGTGGGTAAGGAATGCTGCAGTGCCAGCTGTGGGCCCTCTCACATCATTCGCTGCCCTTTATAAATATTTATAATAGCTCTTCTACTAAAAATAACATCCTGGAGCTCAGGGAGCAAGAAAAAAAAAAAAAAAAGGAAAATCAATGTGAATGGGACTTGGCGATCACATGTTCCACAGGACCCCAGGACAGGATGCATGAGTAGCACCCAGGCAGTGCGCCCCCTGGCGGCCAGTCCCAGCTTGGCACACAGATCAGGGCTGCTTCCCCACTGACTGGCCCCTAAAGTTCTCCGCCTTCCTCCTGGCTACACAGCAACAGGGCCTCACGCCACTGTGCAGGCGGAAGCCTCCTCACCAGGTCAAAGAGGAAGGGGGGGGGGGTGGTGTCGCTATTTTTAGCACTGAGGATAGGGTGTAAATGTCTGCAGAACTGAATGAGGCCTGCAGCTTTCTTTGCATAGACAGAAAATGTTGTTAAAGGTCGAAGGCAGGAAAGAACTGCATGTGCACACACTAGGACTAGGGAGAGCCCTCCATGCTGGCCAGGTGCCGGAAGGAACACACACAGGCTCAGGGCTTTTTCTGTTCTTTTCCATCTCCTGGTAAATTCCTGATGCAGAGATGAGACCATGCCCTGAGGGAGGAATGCGGATGCTAGTACATGCAGGAGGCCCACCAGCTGCGGCCTCAGGCAGTCCCTCCCCACTTCCCATAGGCTTGGCTCCTCTCTCTGGAGGTTGAGTGAGTCTGGCAGCCTGCAAGCTTGGTCCAGGTGTGCAGCAGAAAGACGGACAGGAATGTGCCTCTGGGGGGAAGACCTTCCCTTGTCTTCTCGGTGCCAGCTTGCTCCTCCGCCTCTGCGCCTGTACAAGACAGACTGTTAGTCACAAGCACACTGGGGGCTCAGGACAAAGCTGCTGTGAACCAGCAGACCTGAATGGGTGTGTGTGTGTGTGTGTGTGTGTGTGTGTGTGTGTGTGTGTGTGTGGTCTCTCTGGCTTTTCAGTTGTGCATGTCAATGTCTTCTCTTTCAGAGGGACAGGGTTGGGGTGTAGCGAGAGTGTCTTCTGAGGTCATTGCTTGTGTCACAAGGGTGGGAATTACTCCGACTGAATAAAAAACTGGGTTCACAGTGGCAGGTTTGGAAAGGGAGGAAGGCCAGCCTCTTGGCAGCAGACGGCAGGCTGCAGTGTGCGGCCCTTTTCATCTGCCTGACTGCTGGCTTCTCATGGGTCCTGCCATGGGTCAGAGGCAGAGACACCAGCTGACTCAAGCCCTGGCAGCAGGTTCTTGAGTGTGTGCACCGAGGGACTCCCATGCTGTCCCTCTGGACCTAGGGACAAAGGGGACCTGGTAGGCTGCTGAAGGCCCTCAGTCAGTCCCTGACCTCACCACAGTGCACAGCAGCCTGTGCTGGTCTGCACATACTAAGCAGCAGCACCCGGGTGCAGCGCATCTGCAGCCAGCTCTGCAAACCACGTGTGTGGGCTGACCTTGCAGGGAGGGCGGGGACTAGTCAGCCCAGAGGCAGCTCTGAGATGACAGGACTTAGAAGGCTGTCTGAGAAAGTTCCTTTGCTGCCTGGTGATGCCATGGCCCTGCCTGGGTTTTCTACCCTGAAGATTTGTAACTGAAAAAGATTCCCAATTAAAAAAAAAAAAAAAAAAAGTAGAGACCAGGTGTGTTGGTCCATCTCTTTGGTCCCAGCACTCAGGATGCAGAAGCAGTTATTAATCTTTATGAGTTTGAGGATACCCTGGGCTACATGACAGATTCTAGGACAGCTAAGGCTACATAGTGGTACCCTATCCTGAAAAAAAAGTGAACTTGGAAGTTGTAATAGTTTATAGTAGCTTAGCTGGCGTCAGAATACAAATGAAAAAAAGGGACACTCGTTCTTTAAGAATGGTTCCTTAAGACTAGAAGAGTGTCTGTCCTTTGACTTATTGGCTCTTTGTGGTCAGTGTGATGGAGTAGGACTGTATCAGGAGGCAGTGTTGAGTGACAGAATCCCAGGGGAGCTCTTGCTATGGGTTAGACAGTGGCTACAGAGGACAGGAGTACAGAAGCAGAGCTCAAGCTGAGAGTAGCCACCTCTCTGTGCTGCCTCAGACAGTGCTATTGATGACACCAGGCCATGACATTTGATGCAAGACAGGCCCAGGAAACAGGTCCAGTGGTGGCTGCTGTGGGGATCAGAGGAAAAGGTGCAGCTGGGTTCTTTCAAGAACATCCTAACTGTAAGTAAGGTTTGCTCTGGCTTGGGATCTGTGACGGGAGGAAGGGTAGAGGAAGGGGAGGACACGTGACTCACCTGAGCTTCCTGTGTCCTGGCCGCTCTGGGGCTAACCTGTAGCAGCAGAGGCAGAAACAACACAGATCACACTTGGGCTCTCCTCAGCCCTCTGGACTTCTCTAAGGGGCTTTCCTGACCCACTCAGCCCAGGGGCTAGACTCACATCTGCCTTTCTGTTGAGCTTTCCTGCCAGGGATGATGGGATAGAGGCAGACTGCCTACAACTCACACCTCATGGAGTATTGTGAAGAGAAGAATCAATGAATGGAAGCCGAGCCTAACTCTAGGGAGCAGCTAGAGTGGGATCAGAGCCTGCTTGGTTAGGGAAGGAAACAAGGTGGGAACAGTTTCGATGTGGACATTGCTTCTCTATGTTTTGGAACAGCATTGCTCTCCAGCTCCCCTTGGATGTTCCAAGTTCATGTCTGTCCACCGAGAGATGTTCTAGAGGCCATGAGTCTCCTCAGGACCACTGCTGGCCAGATATGCACCAGGGTGCCTCAGAGTATAAACTGGATTGCTAGGGGGCATTCTGAAGAACTCATGCTCTGTGATTCAGATATATATGGAAGTTCTGGGACAACCAGAGGAGGCAATAGCATATGGCTCATTCTGTGATTTTCTTACACTTGGCATGAGGGATGCTCAGTAGGAAGGGTGCCACAGTATAGCAGCATCCTTCCCTGGGATTTAGACAGCCAGCGTAGAACAGACAGAGGCGAAAGTTAGGGGTGAATATGGCGGGGATATTGCTTTGGTCAGAGTTCTTCAAAAGTACCTCTTTGGTACTTGTGACTTGTGTGCTGAACAGACCATGTGTGCTGGGCAGGAAGATGACTGGGCTGTGTTTATGTCACGTGAAACTGAGCTCACTCCAAAGAAAATAAATTGTTTTCTGTAAAATCAGTGGTTACTGATCTTAAATGTCTCTGCCATATCTGCAAGGACCCACATAATGTCGAGAGGAAAACAAAACAAACTGTTCATCTTGTGCCTCAACTCTTTCCCCTCCTGCTCTTAGAGATGGCACCTAAAGGCCATAAAAGCTCAGGTATCCTCACAAAAAGCCTTCACACAGACATATAGACCCAGACACGTGCACTTAGAGGGGTGAGGAGAGGCTAAGAACAAGCATCCCAGTAAAGCTCTGACAGGGTCAGCCAGGGACAGAGACAGAGGGCCCTGAGTCAGCTCCTATGAGCGGACTAAGGGCTGGAGTCCACGCCAAGGCAATAGTGAAGCGGCAGCAGCAGGGGTCTAGGCTTGCTTTGGGGAAGTAGAGGGAGGCTAAGGAGGAGCCTAGAGCAGGGAGGTCCATAGGAACGGAGGCCAAGGCAGCTGCTGCTATGTCTTTAGTCAAAAATGTTCCACAGCAATGCTAGCGTTTGGTTGGGGTCTGGGCACACACTTGGGGTGGGCATTTATGAGTGGGCATGTGTGTTCCTCCTGCCCCACAGCCAATCTTATCTGGATCTGGGTCTCTGATTGGCTGTTCTCTTCTAACAGTCTGAAGTGTGGTCAGGCCAGCCATTCCCCCCAACCCCCGACTTGTGCCCAGTAGTCCAGGTCTCCCAGGCCTCTCTCATCCATCCCATCCCTGAGGGATAGACAGCACTGTAAAGCCACTGTTCTGAGGGGTTCCCACTGTCTCTCCTGACTGCCTTCCGCTTCGCACTGTGGCTTTTCCACTTCTCTTAGACTAGCTGTTCTCTTTAGATTAAAGCATAGAGCTTGGAGCTGGAGACTACTGGGGTGAATCCAGGCTCGGTCACTTATTAACCTGTCCAGTTAATAAGCCTCAGAACCTTGTCTAGAATCCTTCCTGTCTGGGGCGGTGAAGCCAGATGAAGATGGCCATAGTACAGATCTTCTGCAGGTCTAGAAAGTAGCTAGGACCAGCCCTGCTCTCTTCTCACCCTCCCTGCTTCCTTCCTTCACGCTATCATGTCACCCTGTTCACAGCCTGAAACAGGTTTATTCACTGTCATTCCTAGAAGACAGGCACCGTTCCAGAAGCTGGGAATACATCACCAACAACACTGGCCAAAATCTCTGCCTCAGGGAGTTTATGTTCTGGAGGAATCCAGAAACAACATCTTGATATATGGTAGACATAAGTTGAGGCTCTCAAGTATCTCCAGAGGATTTCATTATCTGTTTAATATCCCACTGAAAGATGGAAGTCAAGAGCATGAAGTCTGGAGTCAGAAAGACCCACTTCAAGCCCACTCAGAGGCTACATGAGCAGACTCCCCTAGAATCTGTTTCTCTTTTATTCAAATGCGAATATTATCATCTGCGTGTCTCAGTGTTACGGATTACATGGGATTTTCCATGAAACCACTTAGTGCAGCTCTCTTCCCACATAACAAGTACATAAAGTTTCTTACATAGTAAGATGAGGAAGGCATTACTGCCCTTTGAACACACCACCTTTCTTTCTTGGTTTTACTCTTCTTATCTATTCCAACCTACAAGTCTCTTCCTTTTCAGAATCTCTTAGTATTATATTATACATTTAATGGTGGTTTTTTGTTTTAGCTCTTGAGGCAAAGTTTCAGGTAGCCCACACTGGCTTCAAGCTCATTTTGCAGCAGAGGATGAGCCTGACTGTGATGGTTTGTATATGCTTGGCCCAGGGAGTGGCATTAGAGGTGTGGCCTTGTAGGAGTAAGTGGGTGTGGACTTAAGACCCTCACCCTAAGCCGGGCAGTCGTGGCACACGCCTTTAATCCCAGCACTTGGGAGGCAGAGGCAGGCGGGTTTTGGAATTCGAGGCCAGCTTGGTCAACAAAGTGAGTCTAGGATAGCCAGGGCTACACAGAGAAACCCTGTCTCGAAAAACAAAAAACAAACAAACAAAAAAACCACAAAAAACCCTCACCCTAGCTTCCTGGAAGTCAGTCTTCCACTAGCAGCCTTCAGATGAAGATGTAGAACTCTCAGCTTCTCCTGCACCATGCCTGCCTGAATACTGCCATGCTCTTGCCTTGATGATAATGGACTGATCCTCTGAGCCTGTTAGCCAGCCCTAATTAAATGTTATTCTTACAAGAGTTGCCTTGGTCATGGTGTCTGCTCACAGCAGTAAAACTAAGTCTCTGACTTTCTGACCCTCCACCTGCCAAGCGCTGGGACTGCAAGTATGGTGCTCCTGTGGTTTATGTGGTTTATGTGGTGCTAGGGTTTACCCTGGGCTAGTCGAGGAGCATCCACCAACTGAGCTGCCTCCACAGCCAACAGTCAATTCTTTATGATCACATCTTCCTGCTTTGTTTTCTCCCCCATTTCTTCCGCATATTATAGTCATATAAACCATCGACCCTTGAGGATGGCAGGAGATATTCTGTGACTTGTTTGTATTCCAGAGTATGAGTAAATCACCTGACATTACTACCCATGGGCACACCTCAGAGTCAGTTGGGAGAACTGGCAGGAGGAAGTGTGGGGGTACTGCAGACTTGGGAAGGGTGTGGTAGGACAGAGGTCAGAAACAAAGGGGAAGGAACTTAGCATCTACTGCTCTAAAGCTTGGGTTCCCAAACTAGGGAACTTGCCTTTACCTCTGTCTTTCTCATCCTGCATCTTCTCTTCTTTCTCTGTACCTTTCTCTGCTGTGGAAACAAGTCCAAGGAGGCCAGTGACACTTTGGTCCACCACCACGGTGGGAGGCAGGTGAGTGTGGCACTGTGGGAGGCCTGAGGCAGAGACCTAAGGCAGCAGGCAGCCTCAGGGTATATGATGTCCCTGTCCATGCCCAACAGCTCCACACTCTGGTACTGTCTGATTGGAACTTTGCACAGCCATGAAGCAGAGGGCAGGTGACAGATCTGACGGTCAGGGTTAGGTGCTATCTACTAGGGTTATACTCGTATTTTGCGTTCCAGTTCAAGAAGACAATTGTAGAAGTATATACTGGATGCAAACCCAGATTCACACGGGCTCTGAGGTGGAGCTGCGTGCTCCCTCTGCATCGAGATCCTGGAAACCAGGCCACATCTCACAAGGTATGGCCAAACAGGACACCCATGTCATATTTGAGGTGTTAAAGGGGTTGGGTAGAATCTCCTAAAAATGAGAAAACTTGGGAGTGACTATGTTATCTCCCATCAAACACTGGGAAGGTGGGCTGTAGAGGAAGATGGATTTAGGGCAGAAAGGGAGATTTTAGCTCTCTAATTAGGGAGAGATCTCCAGTGATTAGAGCTGGCTATGACTGAGCCCCCTGGAAATATTCAAACTGGAGGCTTTTATATTAACAGAAAGTTCAATTAAATATCCTTAAGACCCTTGTGAAATCTAGGATTCAATTACTTAAAAATATTTTTGAAAGGTAAGAAAGACAAGCTATAGATGTGTGTCTGTGCATGCTGCTGGAAGTGTGTGAGAAGCCAGCCTGGATACTCACTGCTATCCCAGCAAAGCCTCTGTAGCCACCTCCGAGGAAGTGGTCAACACATGCTCTATTGCGCAGGGCTCTTCCTTCCACTGAAGCATAGGTTTATCTCCTATTTATCACCCTCTAGGCTTCTGTGCTTGGGGCCTCCCAGAACCTGCCTGTGTCTGTCCTCGGTGGGATCAGAGCCCTGGCTTCTTGTTTTTCTACATCTAAGCTCTAGAACTAGTTTTGCCTCTGGACTCTGTGTGATCTCAAACAAATCACTTTTTCTGAAAAGTTACTTACCACCTTTCTAAAATAAGGGTGGGTGGGTGATAGGATCGCTAATAAACTTTCGAAATGACACACTAGTATACTTGCCCCCTACCCCCACTACGTAGCTCAGGTGGGCTTTGAATTCATAAGCCTCCCTAATTTAGTCCCTGCCAATCACATTACATTCTCATTCTTGAGTACGGCGCTTGTGAGCCACTTGTTTTGCATAAACCATAACAAGTGGCCATAAGTACAACTGTTCTCACACACACACGTACACACACACATGTGCACACGCACATAGACACACACAGACACACACATGAGGGTTGGGCTTCAGTGTGGGCATGAGAGATGGGATGAGACAGGGTACGGGCATTGTCTCCTGTGGCAGAATGGGCAACTGACCTTAGCTGGGAAAGCCAATCAGGACACAGGAGTAACCTCTCCTGCAGGAAAACAGATGGACTTGAGGGTAAGTGTGGCAGTAACAGTTCTGAACAGGAGGCTTCCCTCTGCTGAAAAATGCCCTGGTGTGCCTTCCATGGGAGTGTCTGCATGATCCACGGGAACGCTGCTCTGTGCGTTTACTTGACAGCCCTGCTAAGCCACTGCAGAGTACTCACAAGCACTGCATTAGGTAATAAAGGTCAGAGGAGGGTCCTTGGTGTGAATGCTGCACACAGCACTCAGGCCGGTCACCCTCATAGGAATGCCATGGCTGAAAAAATGGTTCCTAAGCATTGAGCGGCTCTATTACTGACGGAGCCTGGGGGTACTTGGAAGCATGGTGGTCTTTTATCCACTTTCTTTCCTGGGTTTCATGTAAGGGGAGAAAGGCTGTGAAGCAGAGAACTCCAGGAAACCATGGTAGTGGCTGAGTCATGGAGAGACAGAAAAAGAAGTCAGATAGGACCCACTGTGAAGAGCAGAGGGAGCTGCAGCCGGGTCTTCAGGTGAGATCAGAGCCTGCTCATGGACAAAAGAAGGTAGAGTTTCAAACAGAGTCAAACAGGAAAGCCAAAGGGCGGCTGGAATAGAGACAGGTGGCTTGGTGCTGACTGCTGCCACATCCAGCTTAGTTTCAGAATGAAGTGACGGCCAGCCTAGGGAAAGAGTAGGCAGAGATGAAGAAGTAAGGAGATGTGTGGCTGCACTGAAGAGCAGGGTTTCCTTCAAGCTGCAACTGTGTCTGCTCAATCAGACTGTTCTTAATATAAACTGTGATCATGTGGGAGGGAGGCACTGGGTGAAGATCCCCTGTATTCCTAGAAGGGAAAGTGGAGTGGGAAGAAGGGCTGTGTGCAGGGTGGTGGGACAGGGCAGGGGCAGGAGTACAAAGCGGAGGAGGAGGCAGGCAGAAAGCCTTGGGTTTCACCTGAATGGAGCTCCTTCACCAGGGAGGACATGGTGTTGGTGATGGAGTCAGCAGCCACCAGCAAGTCATTGCGGAGGTTTCTCCTCGTACCTGAGGAATCAGAGCAGACGGCGTTGCAGGTGAGTGACCGTGGGGATGCCCCAGCCAGTGAGAGACACCAGGGGTGAATGCAGTGGCTTTGCAGGCTCTCAGCACACCGGGAGCCCACAGGTCACAGTCCATTTTCTCTACTGGGAGTGTGGGGCTCCTGCTTTGTGGGCGCCACAGTAGAGAGCAGGGGTTTCAGATGAGCTTTGCCCAGGGTGTTCCTCAGTCTTGGGGTGAGGGGTTTAACTCTGCAACACCCATCACTGCCTCCCACTTCCTTGTCTCCACTCCCTCCTCTCACAACTCCACTGTCCGTTATTGAAGATTTCCGGTCCCTGGCTCCTCAGTCAGCTGTGGCAAGTGCATGCTTACTGACCTTTGGCTAGTCCTATGGAGAGAGCCACTCTTCCTGTCCTTGTGTGCTCTAAGGTCCTATGGAGATAGCCACTCTTCCTGTCCTTGTGTGCTCTAAGGACCTTATAGGGAAACTGTGTCACCTGAGTTCATTCCATCCACTTCCTCGGAGAAGGCAAAGCCCAAAGGGCAAGGCAGCTCCTTCAGTCCAGAGCTCAGAACCCAGGAGAACAGCCATCGTCACACATGTGCCTGTGACCTCCCATGGAAGACCAGCCCATCCCGGGGAAGGAGCCAGCACATAACTTATTTATACTGTAAATCTGATTATGGAGGCACACTATCTGATCATCCAAAGCCAAGAACACAAAAGGAAAGCGGCTGGGAAACCCTGGCCGGGAGCCGGGATGCACTTTCCGTCCCTCAGCTCTCCTGGCTCTCCTGGAGACTCACCTTGTGCAAAGGCCTCCTGGACATCTCCCCCAACTCCACTCAGTGAGTCCTGCGGGCCGTGGGTCGGGGTGGAGCCAGCAGATGTAGAACGCACAGGCATGGGCATAGGGCGGCCACCTCCATGGGTGGGTGATGTGTGTGGTGACCCTGTGGCTTGAGCCTGGGAGGATTAGAGAGAAAAGCACATCACCTTGGGGGTCTAATCTCTCCAAGAAAAGGGGAAAGCGCTTCCCAGGGACATGCTTAAAAAGAAAAAAGAGCCAGGAGTCAGCCAAGGAAGGGAAGACAGAGAGGGGAAGGGGCAGGGTAGGAGGAAGAGTGCTGTAAGAGCAGTCTGAGACCTAGCACTTAGGAGGCAGCCTGTACTACACAGTAAATTCAAAGCTACAGGGTGAGAACCTGTCTCAGAAAAACAAAAATAAAGACCAGGCAGAGAAGGTTCAGGAAGAGGGGCAGAGGCCATGTAGTAGACATGCTGGTCGAAGGTTCTAAGAGGGGTAAGACACCCCACGAACATCCTCATGCTTGTATGTCAACATTCTATACCCACACTTATCCAATTCCCTAAGACCCTGTGGGTAGAGAGTGGCCGTCTTTTAATATAACTTTAATAGATGAAAACAGCAAGATTATGTGGACAGATGACTTAAGAGTGTGTGGGAGGGAGCACAGCCCGGCACTCTGAGGGCATCTCTCCTCACACCCAAGGTCCCATCCAGGCAGCTGTGCTCCTGAGGACATCCGGGGATGCTTCTGCAGGGTCTGGTCAGCAAAATGGCTACATTGCACCTGCCATGCCCTTGGGAGGTCTGTTTGCTTTGGGTAGCCATGAGAGTAGGTGAGAGTGGACATCTGCTCATTAGAGGAGGAGCTTTCCTCAGGGAGGCCTACCAGAGGTTGTTTGCTCTTTCCCTAAGGTTCAATAACTTATTCATTAATATTTATTTATTTATTTACTTACTTACTTGTTTAAACAGAATCTCTCTACATAGCCCTGACTGTCTATGCAGACTAGGCTGGCCTTAATCAAACTCGTAGAGATCTGCCTGTCTCTGCCTCCTGAATGCTGGGATTAAAGGCATGAGATACCACCTCCTGGCTATTCACTATTCTTAAAGATTTGTTTTTGATTGGACTCAGACTTGTAAGTAAAGCTCTTGGTGGAGATGGCCTGTAGCTCTTGGCGATCTGTTCCTGGTGTTATTTTTTGGCTACATTCATGCTCTTGGCCAAAAGTTTAGCATGTCCTGCAGCCTCCTCCTTGTTTTGCTTAGCATATTGTTTCTTCAGATCAACACATTAGTATTTATGTTGCAGGACACATGGAGTAAGAAGACACTAAATCTTTGCTGTTTGGTCCTGGGCTTCATACATTCTTTGTCAGGGGCTTTCTGACATGGAGGAAATCAGACTGTTTAGAGAAACTGACATGCTTTCGGATTCACCCACAATGCACTCTGTATAGATTTGCACTTCCCCTTTCCAGTCATCCTGGTCTATAACAAAAACACCCCTTACTTAACAGCAGGAGCTCGCTGCTACAGGCCAACATACCTTGCTTTGTGGGAAAACCTTGTCTGTTGCTCCCACCTGCAGGTTCATCCTACATAGCCCCTCCACCCAGAGTATCAGTGGCTACTTAGAGGCTTGCATTCATTGTCCCCTTCAACAAGTTTCTGACAGCCAGTGACCAGGAAGGAGATATTCAACTTCATCTTGACAGGACTGACCCTCTAAGAGGAGCTATGAGAAAGACTTGGAACAATGGGGCGTGACTGCCAGAAGAATTAAACCAATCAGAGGCAGATACCCGAGCTGGGAGAGAGGGGTGCCATATTGGAGGATGTTGTGGGAGCAAAATTGGGAGAATGGAAGTGACTGTGAGAATGAGTTCCTGTGAACCCCTCAGGGAGGGAGCTAGTTCAGGAACACCACATACACAGAGAATGAGCCCCAGCAGGCTGCCTGGAGGGATGCACAATGGCTCCTCTCACTGCTGCAGCTGTGTGGGTGCTGAATGGAATATTTTGTCCTCTAGGGTTCCTATTCTCTAGGATTGTTTTCTGAGATGTGGCCTCAACCTAGAGAGTCTCATGTGGCAGTCACATGCCGGGATGTCAGGAGCAGCCACTCTGCCCTGCTCTCTGTGATTCTTCTTCTTCTTCTTCTTTTTTAAAGATGTATTTATTATATATAAGTACACTGTAGCTGTTGTCAGATACCCCAGAAGAGGGCGTCAGATCTTATTAGGGATGGTTGTCAGCCACTGTGTGGTTGCTGGAATTTGAATTCCGGACCTTCGGAAGAACAGTCAGTGCTCTTAACCGCTGAGCCATCCCTCCAGCCTGCTCTCTGTGATTCTTGTTTGACCTCTGTGTGTGTGTGTTATTTATTTTTTAATAGAGTTTTATGTAGTCTTGAACTTGAAGACAGCCTTGGACTCCTGCTCTTCCTGCTTCTACCTCCCACATACTGAGATTACGGGCATATTATAATACCAGCTCTGTGTGTGTGTATGTGTTTTGGTTTTTTGAGACAGGGTTTCTCTGTGTAGCCCTGGCTGTCCTGGAGCTCACTCTGTAGACCAGGCTGGCCTTGAACTCAGAAATCCTCCTGCCTCTGCCTCTGCCTCTGTCTCCCAAGTGCTGGGATTAAAAGCATGTGCCACCACTGCCTAGCTTCTCTGTGTATTTTAATTTAAGAAATGTAAAAGCTCAGACAATAACCAAGTACAACACCATAAAGCCACCCCAAATGATTAATTATGTACAATTTATTTTAATCTAAAAACAGTGCAGATAAACCTGAAGACCCCTTTACCAACAGATCTTCACAGGCTCAATGCCTTTATCTTTTCTCTTTGGAAACTTCAGTTTTTCTTACCAGGGATTTTGGTGTAGATTTTTTTGTTTGTTTGTTTTTGCTTTTTGAATTGATACAGATTTCAAAAACTATGTGTACAGCCAGGCGTGGTGGCGCACACCTTTAATCCCAGCACTCGGGAGGCAGAGGCAGGCGCATTTCTGAGTTTGAGGCCAGCATGGTCTACAAAGTGAGTTCCAGGACAGTCAGGGCTACACAGAAACCCTGTCTCGAAAAAACAAAAACCAAAAACCCCCAAAAAACCCCCCAAAAAACCAAAAACCAAAAACCAAAAGAACAAAACCAAAACAACAAACTATGTGTACATATATAAAACTATGAATAATATATAACATTTTCATGCCTTTAAATTCTGTATGAATGGTATTGAACTACAATAATTACTATTAAATTTACTTTTATCACTTAGCATATTCCAGAGAGTGATGAATGATATCAATAAATATGAATTTAGATCATATTTCACATCACATTAAAATACACTCCACTGGGCAGTATTTGCACATGCCTTTTATCCCAGCATTCACAGGCAGAGGTGGGTGGCTTCTGTGAGTCTGAGGCCATCCTGGTCTACAGACTGAGATCAAGCACAGTCAGGACTACACAGAGGTGGCAGTCTGTCTCAAAATACTCCCACACAAACAATAACCTCTAAATGGAGCATAACAAGTATTAGACTTAAAATTGCACAATTTCTCAAAAAAATAAAATAAAAAACATAAGAAAATCCTAAGCAAAGACTTCTTAGATATAACACACAAACCATGATATGTAAAAGAAAAACTTCCTTCTTTAATGAGTCTGTCTGTGTGGCATGGGAGTCCAGAGATCAGCATTAGGTATCTTCTACAGTCACTCCCCATCTAATCTTTTGAAAGAATTATTTATTTTTATTTTATGTGTATGGGTATTTTGCCTGTATGTATGCCTGGTGCCTGAGGATCAGTCAGCTCTCCTGGAACCAGAGGTATAGATGCTTGTGAGCTGCCATACGGGTGTTTGCATTTGAACCCAGGTCCTCTGGAGAAACAGTCAGTGGTGTCTGCCTCTGACTTTTTTGACATAGGCTCTCACTGTATAGCCCTGGCTATCCTAGAATTCATTATGTAGACCAGGCTAATCTTGAAGTCACAGAGATCCACCCGTCTTTACTTCTCAAGTGCTGGGACTACAGGTATATGTGCCACCACATCCAGCATGGCCACTGCTCCTAACTGCTGAGCCAGCTCTCCACCTCACTGAACCTGGAGCTCACTCATTAGTTTGGCCAGCTGGCCAGCTGGCCCCAGAGATGTTCTTACGTCTGCATCCCCAGTGGTGGATTACAAGTGCACGCCACCGTGACCTGATTCTTCTGTGCCAAGGGCCTCACCAAGAGGCCATCTCCCCAGCCCATGATAAAAGCTTTTTTTGGGAAGACTTTTGACAAAATATCCAAAAAAGAAGATTTTGTTCTTATCACAAGAAATTACTTGTTTATAGTGATGACTATAGTTAGCTAGTACAAGTGTGTGTATGTGTGTGTGTGTTAGTTTGGATTCTTCTTCAAAGAGATGTAAAATTATCATCTTTTGGCTTTAAAAAAAAAGCCAAACAAGCATTCTTTGTTCTTCAAAATAAGTCACTAGACTCCATATGGGCAGAGAGATTCAAAACTGGATCAATCTAAACAAGTAAAACTGGAACAGCAGCAGGGAGGCAGAGGCAGGCAGACCTCTGAGTCTGAAGCCAGCATGGTCTACACAGTGAGTTCCAGAACAGCCAGGGCTATGCAAGAATGACCCTGCCTCAAAGGCGGGGGTGCTAGGCATTGGGTGTGCCAAACTTAGAACTTAGAAGGGAGAGGCAGAAGGATCTGGGGTTGGAGACCAGCCTCAGCTGTACACAGAGCTTCTATAAAAGACATTTACATACATGAAACCCTATTTTAATAACTGCCTAGGGAACCAATATCAAAAATAAATAATAAAAATGATAAAAATAAAGTAAAACTTTAGTGATAAACAACAACAAAAGAAAGTGAAAGGATGCCAGAGAGAGAGAGAGAGAGAGAGAGAGAGAGAGAGAGAGAGAGAGAGAGAGAGAGGCCTTAAGATGACATCTGTACCTAGCACACACAAAGGACTCTCCCAACTCAGTCAGAAAAGGACAAACAATCTACCTTTAGAATGCGCAAAAGATCAAGCATACAACTGTCTAAAGTTACAAAAGAGTCCAACAGGCATGAAACAGATCCTAGCGCACAATGAGCAATCACCTCAAGCCCGGCCAGCCGGATGATCTCTACAAAGACATAACGATGAGTGCCGACAAGAATGTAGAGAAGCTGGGATCCTTAGGCACCGCCTGCAGGAATGTAAGATGGGTGCAGCTGCTTTGCAGAACAGCCTGGCAGTTCCTCAAGGGGGGAGTATCACATGGCATGGCAATCCCACTCTTAGGTACATACCACCCAAGAGAACAAAACACGTTTGAACAAAAACTGGTGTCCAGAGGTTCACAGAACATCAACTAACACAGCCAAAGAGCCGAACCAACTCAAATGTGGACTGATGAACACTTTAAATAAAATGTGCTACCCAAACAATGGAATACTATTAGGCAATAAGAAGGAACGGAGGACTGACATCTGCCTCAGTTAGGATTTCATTGCTCTGAAGAGACAACATGACCAAGGCAGCCCTAATAAAGGACAACATTTAATTGGGGCTGGCTTACAGTTTTAGAGATTTAGTCCATTATTGTCATGGCGGGATACATGGCTGCTTGCACACAGACATGGTGCTGGGCTGGAAAAGGTGCTGAAAGCTCTGTATAGTCAAAGCCCACCCCCACAGTGACACACCTCCTCCAACAAGGCCACACCTCCTAATAGTGACACTCCGTATGGGCCAAGCATATTCAAACACATGAGTCTATGGGGGTCCTACCTATTTAAACCACCAAAGACATCCTACAACATTTTGAAAACATTTTGCTAAGTGAAGGAAGCCATTCACAAAACATGAGCTCTAAAACTTCCTATATGAAATTCCCAGAATAAGGAAATCGTAGACAATAAACTAGTGGTTAGCTGGGCAGGATGGAGATTGGGTAGGATGAAGAATAAACTAGTGGTTAGCTGGGCAGGATGGGGAGTGGGTAGGATGAAGAATGGTGTGAAGCTTCTTTTTGAGACCGATGAAGTTTCTAAAACTTAAGGTAATGACAGTGCAATTCTGTGAATTTTGTTAAAAAAACACACACACAGAATTTTACAGTTAAAAATAGTGAATTTATGTTGGAGGTGAGCCGTGAGGAAGGCACAGACTGGAGGAAGATACCACAGGCTGTATCTGCAGCAGAACAGTGCCTGGGATATACAGAGAATTCTCCTAACTCAGTGATGGGATAAACCACATGCCGAGTCCCAAGGGAGAGGGGCACTGCACACACAGTGCATTGCAATACATTCTGCTCAGAAACAGTTACAGCTCAAAGGACTGTCAAAGGTGTGGGGAGCTCCCCTCACGCCCACCCCGACTGCTGCTGAGCAGGATGTCAAACATAGCCTAACCATGTAACCCAGCAAACTACTTCTGAGTACTCTTGAGAGACATGAAAACATAAGCTCACCTAAAACAAATGTTTACTGGTCACAATGTCATAGCCCCAAGGGGAAACAACCCCCAAAGTCCACTAATCTGGATTAATAAAATGTGACATGACTAAATATTTTTTTATTTTGTGAAATACTCATTTATTGTTTGGGGGTGGGGGGGTTTGAGACAGGGTTTCTCTGTATAGCCCTGGCTGTCCTGGAACTCACTTTGTAGACCATGCTGGCCTCGAACTCAGAAATCCGCCTCCTTCTGCCTCCCGAGTGCTGGGATTAAAGGAGTGCACCACCACGCCCGGCCCTGAAATACTCATTTTTATTTGTCAGTTACTAAACATTTTATCATTCCTTACTTTTTTCAGGGTATACATTCTGTCTTCTCAGTTATGAGTGAATCCTGTTACAGCCAACTAATTTTTTCTTTTTTAAATTGAGTATATCAGGCTGGAGAGATGGCTCAGTAGTTAAAAGCACTGACTGCTCCAGAGGTCTTGAGTTCAGTTTCCAGCAATCACATAGTGGCTCACAATCATCTGTAATGGGATCTGATGCCCTCTCTGGTGTGTCTCAAGACAGCTACAGTGTACTCATATACATAAAATAGATAATTCATCAGATCCCATTACAAAAGGTTGTGAGGTACCATGTGGTTTTTGGGAATTGAACTCAGGGCCTCTGGAAGAGCAGTCAATGCTCTTAACCATTGAGCTATCTTGCCAGACCCAACAAATAATTTTTTTAAAAATAAATTGTGTATTTCGTAAAAGCATATAATGTGTTTTGATCAAATCCACTCCAATCCTTTCCCTCTAATTCTTCCCTAAGCTCACCCCATTGACAGTCCCTCCCAATTTCATATGCTTAAAAAAAATCGTGGATGTTGAACTATCTACTGGAGCATGGGTAGTTTTTCAGGGGTGATATCCCCAAAGAGAAGTGACTCTCTCTATTCCAGTACCCATCAATTTTGGCTATTTAATATTTGCATATTAAATATGGTGGTGGGACAGGGAGTTGGAAAGATAGCTCAGTGGTTAAGACTCCTGGCTGCTCTTCCCAAGGACAGGGGTTCAATTTCCAGTATCCACGTGTGGCTCACAATCACCTATAACTCTAGTTCCAGAGGGTCAAACCACCTCTTCAGGTACCAACAAGCACATGGTACACATACATACATACAGGTAAAAACTTATACACATACAATTGAAAAAATAAATCTTTCAAAAAAATGTTGGAATAGAGCTGGCAGGGGCCCGCTGAACCCATGTTTGGGTAGAGTATGAGCACTCTGACATCCAGGGCAGGTATGGCTCATAGATATGCATTTGCTTCAGTCTTGCCTGAGAAGGACTGTTCTTGGGTACGGAATGCCATTCATAGGTCCAGGGATGTTAAGAGACTCTTACTCTGTAGTTCTAATACACTACCACCCCCCCCCCCCAACCACCACCCAAGTGTGCTGGCAATGTTGCATTCTGTGTTGAAAAGACTGTGTCCTCCTTTGCCAACAGGCCACATACTGCCTTCTCTTCTCAGGGGCACAATTCCCCTCTATTCTATGTGACTCCTTACCCATGCATGCCTGCTGGATCCCAGGCATCAGCCTCAAGGCTGGGCATCTTCCTGAGACCTGGAGCTCTTGTGTGGTTTTGTTTGCATTCCATTACTACACCACCGTGTTTGGCACAGGTTCTTAGTTTCCCACACTTCCTTCTACAGGAAAGTAGCTAGGGCAGACAATAATCCCCACTGAGTAATAAATGCATCCATCATTGGAAAAATCCTTTTGTGAAATTCTCTAACTAGCTAACTAAATGTGGTAGCCAGATCTCAGACAGTCCAGAGTGACCTGCCACTTACATCCCAAAATAATCTCTGGTTCTGGAATGTTGGCTGGGCAAGTGACTTGCTTGTAATGAATCAGACAAATGGGACATAGGCCAGTTTTGAGGTCAGGTTATAGAAGATGGGACTGTCGCCTGGGTGACCCTTGGCTGTAGCCTTGTTAGACAGAGCCTCTTCAGGGTTCTTGGTCCATAGCAGTTGTGGAATGAGCGACATTATTTCCTCTCTCCTGCTTTTCTCCCTTTTGCTTTTCTGAGACAGTCTGTATAACACAGCCTGGAGGGATTAGGCATATACTACCACACCTGGTGATATGCTTTTATAAGCCACAGTATTTGGGATGATGCTGTGTGACAATAAATAATCCATGCACCAAACTTACTGTGGTTTAGTTTTTGTTTTTGATGTAACTACTTTAATAGAGTAATCACAGTTGGAATTTGGTTGACAAAGCGGGCAGATAGATTTGGGGGGAAGGGGGAGACGAATCAGAGGCCCCAATAACAGGCTAAAGGTCCCCAGAAAGAGGCCCATGAGAGGGAAGAGGGCAAGAAACGGTAACCAGAAAAATATCTCTCTTAATGTGAGAAACTGAGGGCCCTGAGTCCAATAGCCTGTCCAAATATCTAGTCTCTGCTCTCTGTCCATGATTGCCAGCACCCGGTAGCACAGCTCTACACCCAAAGAAGGGAAGTTGCAGCTTCTGAGAGGCACTCCCAGCTCTTCCCAGGTGAGCACACAGGGAGATAAGAATGGGTCAGTGACAAGGATTGGAAATAGAAGTTAGAAACTTGGCTTCACACATACATAACCCCTCCCCCCCAACACACACGTTGCCATTTCCAGGGTCCAGCTTTCTCATCTATAAACAGGAGGATAGTAGATGACATTTGAGGTATTTTTCAGATAAAAAGTGCTATGATCCATGATCTTTACCAAATCACTGCATCTCTGCCAAGTGGCCTTTGCTTGGCTTGAGTAGAAACCCTTGTCAGAGAAGAGCATGCACCTCTGAAGCCATCCCTGTCTCAAGGTCAGCTGATGACATGTTCTGTTTATAGCTAACCTTCCTCACACATCCAACCAATACCAGAGATGTTACACACAGAGATCTTGAGGAAGTGAAGCTAATGAGAAGCACAGAGAACGGGCTGCCCTGCATGGTACAGGACTAGCTTTGGAAAGACAGTCGGAGGAAAGGGCCTTCTGACCATGTGTACGCACACTGGATGTGTGGTGCACAGTGGGACACTGAGTGATCCCTTTGATCTGCTGTATCTCACTCACCCTGCGGGTACTTGCAGCTGAGGCTAGGTGACATTAAGAACACAGTTGTGATACTGCAGTATGGATACTAGCACCTTGTCTCAACAGCAGGGATATGGACAAGGAAGACCCTCTCTACAGGGACTGCCTGCCTCTCTGTTAGAGAGCAACTAGCCTAGAATGAGCAGCACCGAGTGTATGGGGTGCTGGGGAATCTGAGAGTGAAACAGAATCCCCAGCAAAAGTGGAAGAGTTAGTGGGATGACTCCAAGGTAGGTAGGCCACTGGCCACAACACACAGCCGAACTTCCACGATTCCTGACACAGCACTTATGACACAACCCAGAGCTAAGGCTGGCATCTAGCATGCCAATCACCTGTCTAACTAATAAGCAAAGATGATAAATGCCCTGTAACCCAGGTTCCCTGAATGCAGACAGGATCTTCTGCTGGGACTGTAGAGTTAGAGGCACATTCTAATCTGAGAGGCAGTCCAGACTGCTGGTTCTCATTTTCTAACCAGCAAAGACATTGAAAACTCAAGCAAGTTTTGCATTAGGCTCCAGAAAGTGTGTGGAAATTACATTTTTATATTCAGGGGGCTCATGACCTACTTCATTTCATGCATGTACAGACTGAGCCTCACAGTGGTCAACCAGGTTATAAACAAATCAGTAGGAGGCCTCCAATAGAAGCCTGGGTGTGTTTGGATCATATTATCACAGTCCTGAGGTCAGAAGGAACATGAATCAGTCACGAGTTCTCATGACTGAAGCTAACTTTGATTTCCCCTGATTTCCTTTAGTAGGAGTGGAATCTAGGCCTTCTACCATTGAACCAAAATCTCAGCCACTACTGTGATTTTGTACAGCAGACTCAATTTCATTGCCAGCAAGTACAGGAAATGTAGGGAAGGAGAATGCAGATGATGACTTAGTCCCTTATCTAGAACACAAATCAAGTGCTGGAGCCAAACAGGTACAGAGACTGCCAGAGAAGGTGAGCTGAGGACAGCGGTCCCTCCCCAGAGCAAGGTGAACTCAGACAGAGGCAGACACTCGCCAGAGGACCAGCTGCAGAAAGAAAAGGGCACTGTCTTTAGGAAAGACTACCAGGGCACAGCTCTTGGCTGTCTTTAGGCATTGCCAGTATGGTGCCTGGCACACAGTAGGGACTCCGTAAATAGCACTTCCTTCTCATCTCTTCCATATGGAACAGGTAAGATTTTTAAATCTCTTTGGTACATATTATAATCAAGTAGCCAAGTCCAGAGAGGTCTGTGGTAAAAAGTGTAACATGGAGAGCAAGCCCTGCCCTCCCCACATCCCCCACCTCCCTGACGGGCTGTTATCATGACAACAGGATGGAGGACATTTCAGTCTCCATCTCTTTCCCTGACTCATGGATACCTGCCAGGCAGCAGATGGCCTGTGTGGACGATTACCTCCACTTTGCCGCAGTGTATTTAAATTAAACAAACTGGCCTCTTTGCTGCTGGTTGTCAGGTGCCTTGTCAGAAAAACAAAAACAAAATCCAGGGAGAAAGGAGCTATAAGTCTGAAGTTCAGGCACTGCAGCTGCAGCTGAATGGAGATGGGGGCAGATAAAGATTGGGCCCAGGACATCTCCCCTCAGAGAAGAGGTAAAAGCATCACACACCATTCTGAGCTGCTGCTGGCACTGTGCACTGTGGAGAGAGGGTGGGCTGTCTCCACCGCATCAGCCCTGCCGCAGGATGAGAAAATAACTACCTCATCAACTGCTGGGAGTCAGGACTGGGCATGGGAGCCACAGTGCATGCATAACAAGGGAGCAGGGAGAGAAAAGACCAGCATCCAAAGGCAGCTGGATATATCCCGTCTGGGCTGAACTGAAGCAAGGGAAGGAGGCACTGGAACATCCTGCCTCAGCAAGCACCCATTTACAAAAACAGGCCATCATGACCTTTAAAAGACAAACCTGGTTTCCAGATACCCCATAGAGTACTGAGACTTTCTATGATGTTGCACTGCTCCAAGAATATGTATTTCTCTATTGTGTATCTGGTGGAAGGATAAGGCCCCCAACAGGTCTGCATATGGTCCCTCTGCAGAGAACTGGCATCTGTTTGTTTCTACACCATGATGGGAAACTCAGGACCCATATATAACCTGTCTCACTGCAGAGACCTATGCGGTCTTCTAGGATTGCCAAGATTCTCTAAGTGAATCAACAGTATTGGGAGGGGGTAGTAGTGTGCATTTGGCTTTCAATCATGATTTTGTCTCTACCTGAATCACTGTTATATAGAAGCTAAGACGAACTTCTGGACTCAAAAGGGTAGAAGGCAAGGTGTTTATTTTTCTTGGTGCAAAGAAGAAAGCATATTGAATTTCTGGAACGAAGCACAACGTACTATGACTTACAATAAACTCAAAGAACAAAAAGAAAGTTGATATATAAAATCTTAGTTAAGAAAGTTCATACATTCTAAGACTAGAATTCTCCAGTCTTTTCCTGGGTTGGCTACCCCTATGTAAGATGGTCTCTCCATTGGGTCCCCAAAACCAATTCTCAGATAAATGGTCAGAAACCTCACTAAGAGAAAAGTGTCTCATGGACAGTACCAAATACTCAGGTTGCACATAAGAAACAAGACTAGATAGGACCTGGAGGACGTGGTTAAAAAGGTAAGGCTAGGTCAGTAAGAGGGTGAGAGCTCAAACCTACCAATCAGTGATAGTCTAGAATGCAACAAGGCGAACTGAAATTCCACTTCTATGATAATACCTTGTTCAGTAACACTCCTCCTGGAGCTGAAGAGATGGCTCTGTGTCTGAGAGCACAGGCCCCTCTTCTAGAGGAGCAGAGAGTATGGTGCTCAGCACCTCTGAGCCAGTGGTGATTCCAACCCATATCTGCCTGGCTAGATCAGCTGGAGTTTTAGCTGCACAGTTCTAGGTATCTAGAAGGTATTTCTCTGTAACATGGCCAAGAATATTACAGCCAAGACCACACCTAACCCAGAATAATCTCTTTCCACTGTTTTCTTGGCAGGGACATTTATTTTCCCAGATTCTGGGGTTCTAAATCTAGAATCCATGGCTTACTCTGTCTTGTCTTTGGCTGTTTTTTTGTTTTTGTTTTTTAATGATATCTGGATAGTAGGTAGCATTCTGGAAAGAGTGTGTGTTCGGGAGGATTTCTCTAGTCTAGTGTGTGTGAGTTTCCTAGGGAACATGGGGAACAGTTTTCATATCATATACACATTACAGTCAGGAAAGCAAAATACAGAAATACAGTATATGATGGAAATAAGATAGAAGAAAGCCTCTTAGCTTGTCTTTTATGGAATGATCAAAACAGAGGCATACCCCTCAGATCCAAGAATTATTTCTCCTTTCTAATCATTCTCACTAAAAACTTCCTGCCAGTGTTCACAGAGCTCTATGAGAACATAATTATATTTCCTCTTTTTACAAAATGAAACCAAAACCAAAACAAGGAACTGCTGGGGCCCTGCAGGGAGCATAGGAGCAAGAGGGATAAACATGCACTCTGGGTAGACGTCCACACGCCATCTGCAGGCCACTGGATCCAGCCGACAGCTGTGCGTGCAGAGACTGAGGCCCAGGGCAAAGGCTGTGGGGTTACCTTGAAGTACATCAATTCATCCACTCACCAAAAGCCAAGGTTTTGCAGACTTAGGAGGCAGGAGTGTAACTGAGGCTCAGGATGACAATGATCTGACTTCTATTTCCATATTTAAGGCATTGTGCCAACCAAGAAGTTACATTCCTACTAACCAGAAAATTATGTCCCTACTATTTGAGAATGGAATTTGTGTTCGTTTCTTTTGAATGCTCTAACAGACTGAGCATTAAACAGACTCTGATATATGTGGCAGAGCATTGCGAGTCAGAGTCAATGTAACTCCTGGCTGTGTTGGAAGTCGATCCAGGCTTCTGTTATGGGGTGAGAAACATGGGAGCTGTATGAGAGGAGCATAGAAATCCTTCATGGAAAGCTGGACCCCAGGCCATGGACACATACATGGACAGCTTAATTTTAATTGAGCCTTAAGAGATCCAGAAGTGCCGGGTGGTGGTGGCGCATGCCTTTAATCCCAGCACTTGGGAGGCAGAGGCAGAGAGGCAGAGGCAGAGAGGCAGAGGCAGAGAGGCAGAGAGGCAGAGAGGCAGAGGCAGGCAGATTTCTGAGTTCAAGGCCAGAGAGAGAGAGAGAGAGAGAGAGAGAGAGAGAGAGAGAGAGAGAGAGAGAGAGAGAGATAGATCCATATATCCAGAAGTGATATGATATGTTATACTGGGGGGAAATACACATCTGAGATGTCTCCTAAGGGAGCTGGGATGTTTAGTCCTTCCAGATCTGGAGTGATCTGGACTGTATCCAGATGAACATAGTCATTGCTGTCTGTCTGTCTGTCTGTCCGCCCGCCCGCCCGTCCGTCCGTCCATCCATCTATCTATCTATTCACCTATCTATTTATAGAAAGAGTCTATATTGTCCTGGGTGTCCTGGAACTTGCTCTGTAGACCAGGCTGGCCTCTAAATCACAGAGATTCACCACCTCTGCCTCCTCATTGCAGGGATTAAAAGTGTGTGCCACCACACAGAGCTGAAATTTGTTTTTCTGACTCCTTGTAAAGAGGATTTCTTCGTCACAACTCAGTCTCCTGAATGGATCTGCCTATTTCTTGAGAGTAGCTGGACCAGAATTGCTGCTACAGGCACGTGAACTGGTTATGTTCCTCACAATTAATACAATGATTAACTTGTGCAGTCTTCTTGCTAATGGTGGTTTTCCCTCAGCAAATATTTATTGAGTATCTGCAGTGCAGCAGGCTGGGTTAGAGACTGGAAACACAACAGTAAAGAGAGCTGGCAAGGTCCTTTAATTACAGACTCATGATGGTTGGGTCATGATTAACCCTAAATCAGCCAGTCTAGTGGAATGAGCTTCTTAAACTACGGGGTGAGTGAGCAGTCTGATCTGAAGAAGCCATGAGGAAAGAGAAGAAAAGAGAATGAGGGAAGAGAGACAGAAGGATTGCTAGGTAAGGTCACTCAAGGTGCTGAGAGAGTGGCTGGGGCTGAAGGCAAGGCCTCAATAAGGTGTGCTTATCTATTTATTCACTTATTTTCAGTGCTTGGGATGGAGTACAAGGCACTATATCATATATGCTAAGGATGGCAATACCTCTGACCTCTAGCATCAAACATTTTAAAGTAACAGTACTACTATCCACTGTTCTCAAGTTCTTGCAAAGTTAAAATAACTATAATATTGTGATATAACAAGTATGAATTTGGTCTTCTATCCTAGGTTCAGTCACAAAAGCTTCTAAAAATCTTTAGACTCACTAGAAAGTTAAGAGTATATGTGGGGGCTGTTGAGATGGCTCAGCAGTTAAGAGCACTGACTGCTCTTCCGAAGGTCCTGAGTTCAAATCCCAGCAACCACATGGTGGCTCACAACCATCCGGAATGAGATCTGATGCCCTCTTCTGGGGTGTCTGAAAAGACAGCTACAGTGTACTTACCTAAAATAAATAAATAAATCTTAAAAAAAAAAAAAAAAAAAAAAAAGAGCATATGTACGCTAAGGCTGCTTTCAGGAAGGAGCTGTTTGTTTGCCAGAAAGCCCACAGCATGATTCAGTGTTAGACCTTGGTGCCCTCTACAGACCTCTGAGGAACATGAATAGAGACGAAGCTAACCATCTTGAATGAAGGGGTTAGTGAACACCTACATGCCAGGGGGGGGGGGCAGTGTCCACAGTACAGGGGGAAAACTCCTGTACTGGGACCTTCTAGACCTTGAAGTATGTACCTCTTTATCTATCTGTACATTTGCATCCTAACAACAAAGAAGAGGTTCTGTTAGTTGTGCAAGCCATTATTGCAAATGATCAAACTTAAGGAAGAGGAAAGAATTTTCAGTCAAATCAGACTGAAGTGCAGGCAACTGGAGCCCCAGTGCTTACAGCTTACAGGTATCTCAAGTCAGAGTCAGTCTTGTGAGATGAGCCCTTAGCCCAGGCTTTGGTGTTACACCCAGTTAGTCAGTATCATAAACAGTTAAATGACAGCACCACCAGTGGGTGCCTAGAGTGAATTGAAAAACTGTTTGGCGTAAAACCCCACATATTTGGTGTTTGAAGTGTTCTCTGAGCAGAATCTTAATAGCAGTTAGCATAAAACCTTGTAGGGGTTGGAGAGATAGCTTAGTGGTTAAGAGCATTTACAGCTCTTCCAGAGGACCACACTATGGCTCACAACTAACCTGTAACTCCAGTTCCAGGGATCTGACATCTTCCTGCCTCTCTGCCCCACCACTCACCCCACAGTAACTCTTCATTTAGAAAGTTTTGTCACACTCAACAATGGCACAGGCCACAGATGGTTTGGCTCAAAAGACTTACACTCTTTTTCACTCAACAATGACACACGCCACAGAAGGATTGGATCTAAAGACTTCGTCTTCTTGCAATCTTTTTATCTTACAAATGTGACCATGGGTGAGTCCAGTGTAAACCCTGTGGGGTGGGCAGGAGCTTTTCCCATTTAGATGGACATAGTCCTTTCAGGATGTAAGGACCAGGACACTGCTTGGGCTGTTGGATGTGGAAAATTCCTTTTTTGATCTCAAGAGATGGTGATCTCACGAAGAATGAAAGGTCACTATGCAAGTATGTTGTGCTTGAGTCAGCATCTCTAACAGCCCAGGCTGTCCTTGAACTTGTTACTTAACTTAAGATGACCTTGAACGCCTGATCTTTCGGCTTCTACCTCCCAAGTGATAGGGTCATAGTCATGTCCACCATGTACAGCAAGGACAGCATTAAATTAGCCTCATAGGTTGACAATTTCATATTTCACAGATTACATGTTATTTCATAACATTTGAAGAAAATATAACAATCACAAAAGTTCTGCTACAGCTTGCTGCCCTCAGCTCAGACAGGGAGGAGGGTCCCTCCAAGTCATGGGTCCCTTTGGGCTGTCACACTCAGAGACAGAGATATCAGGAAGTGCTAGTGAGGTAGCTGTTAGAAATGAACTCCCAGCAAGTGCTTCTGGGTACAGGGATGCAGAGAACGAGGGGTGCTGGAGGTCGGTCCCTGCAGATGAAAAGGCACTCGTCTCAGCAGCTGGCCATGATGAATGATGGGAAGAGACTGTCAGAGATGTGGGTAGGAGGGGCAGAAAGGACTCGGGTCCCTTGCTTTCCTTCCAAACTCAGTCCCTCACTCTCCTACTTGTGTGAGAGAGTCTTCTCTCTGACTTCTAAACAAGCTGGAGCTACCTGGCCTAAGTCTCTTTGAGTCAACTGTGGCCATGAGACTCGATCTGATAATGAAGGGGACGGAAGTGACTAAGTTGTCACTTCCTGGTAAAAATGTTTGAAAGCTGGGTTTGATCTTCCATCTTTCTGTTTTGCTCAGGAAATGTACCTATTGATGGGGAAGTACCATTCAATTTAAGAGACAGACAAAAACGTTGTACGAGTCAGGGACACAGGCCAACCACACAGCAAGAACAAACCCAAGCAAACTTCCTACATTACAGCTGATGTGATTTATGGGCTCTTAGCGAGGCTTCACTTCTCATCGCTGTTCTTGCCTCTGCCACTCACTACCAATGTTCTCCTGGTTGAACATACTCATATAATAAAACCTAACACCTTAATTTATTAATTAAATCATCAATAAAATCTAACACACTAATCCATATTTTTGAGAATGATGGGTAATTATTTCGTATTTTATGTATATAGGTGTTTTGCCTGCATGTATGTGTGCCATGTGTATACAGAACCCTTGGTGGCTAGAAGAGGGTCCTGGAATCCCTGGGACTGGGGTTACAAACGGTTGTGAGCTACTATGTGTGTGTCGAACCTCATCCCTCTGCAAGAGTAGCTAGTGTTTTTGTTTTTTTTTTTTTTTTTTTGGTTTTTTGAGGCAGGGTTTCTCTGTGTAGCCCTGGCTGTCCTGGAACTCACTTTGTAGACCAGGCTGGCCTCGAACTCAGAAAAAAAAGTGCTGGGATTAAAGGCGTGCACCACCATGCCCAGCTGTAGCTAGTGTTCTTAACTGCTGGGCCATTTCTCTAGCCCCAAAAGATGGGTCATTTTTAAATGAAATGTTTTATACTTCCTTTTAAACTTGGCATTTTATATTTCTTGAATTTAGTTTACCCCAGGTTATTATTACGAATGGGCCCTTGGTTTTCTTAGTAAGCTAACAGTTATGAAGCAAAACCACACCAAGTGTCCCCAAACATCATTAATTAATTAGTACACATGCCATTCAAAACACCGAGTCACCTGCTTTCCAAGCCTCCAAAGGCTCACAGCAGGAAAAAAAAATCACTAATTCTGTCAAAAAGGCTGGTGGAGACAGACCATAGGATATCTATAGTTATCCAAAGAACTTTCCACTTTCATGCAAATTCATTCAGAACACATTATTTGGATCTGAGGTCACTAGAAGCTGTTTTAGAGCCAGGCGTGGTGGTGCAAGCCTTTAATCCCAGCACTTGGGAGGCAGAGGCAGGTTAATTTCTGAGTTCGAGGCCAGCCTGGTCTACAGAGTGAGTTCCAGGGCAGCCAGGGCTACACAGAGAAACCCTGTCACAAAAAAACCAAAACAAAACAAAAAAACCCAAAACAAACAAACAAAAAAAGAAAGTTGTTTCAGGCAATTAAGGTCACTTAAGACACAAAACCAGGAGAAAATAAAAGAACATGTAAAGACAATGAAAGTCTGGCTAATCATGCATATTTAAATAAGCACGAATTTAAAAAGCTTGGGTTTAAAGTCAGAACATGCTCCCCGAGGTAAACAGGACCCAGACTTGGACCACTGCACCCTGCAATGGAGGGAAACTTCTGAGGATTTTGCACATAACCAACTCCTCAGAAGTCAGTGGTGATGGAAGGAGGGAGAAGAGGGGAGGGGAGGGTATGCAACGTCTATGAGGAGCAGAGGAGCATGCAGAGGGTGGGAGCGGTCAGGGAGGCTGACATCCACTTACTGCCTGCTTTTGCTCTTCCTCCTAGAGGTGTGAAGATGGGAAGAGGCACAAGAGAAAAAGATATTAGTGTCCATCACCACAGGAGAAACCTGGCAAACCTGGCCATAGGTCTGGAGAACAATGAACTGATTCTCCACAAGAGTCCCAGTGGAATGCAGTAAATGGCAGGCCTCGGTCCCAACCACTTACTGAATATACTGATGACTTCCAAAGACCCTTAGAGACCATTTAGTTCATCTTCTATTTCTTCAGTATTGGTCAAGAGGCCTGGAGGGCCTGGCTAGCATAGTCTCGGCTACTTAAGGTAAACTGAAAGAGAAAGTTTAACCTCGACTTAAAATCCAAATTATCATTCTAGTTCATTCACAGTATTCACGTTCTGTTTCGGTCCACATTTCTAGGGCAGCTGCTCCTGAGGTGTGGCATGTGGGTCATCAACATCAGTATCACCTGGCAACTTGTCAGAGATGGACAACTGAGGCCCCACCTGAGATCTACATTTCAAAGCTCTGGTGGGAGTGGGGACACCCAAAATGTATCCAAGGGCCATGGGTTGTGTTTGAGAGCCACTGTTGTAGCATCCTAATGGTTCCACTTGCCCACAGGTGCTTTTCTTCTTTTCTAGTCTCTCACCAGTAACCAGGCTGTCACCACACTGGCACACTTGCTTTCAAGCTGCTCTGTTGTTTCCTTCGAGGATGCACATACATGCCCTTTCCCCAGAGAACTGGAAACTGCTTCAGGACCCCAAAGGCCTTCCAGAAAAGAATTCTAGGGGCTGGGATACAACTCAGTTGGTAAGGTGCTTGCTTAGTTGCAGGAGGCCCTTGGTTTGATCTCCTGCACTTCATAAACCAAGCTCATGACTGGAAATTTGGCATGAGAAGAGACTGAGACAGGAAGATCAGGAGTTCAAGGCTATCTTTGGCCACAGTGAGAAAAAAGGGACAGACTGGGATACATGAGATCATGTCACAATAAAACAAATATAAAGCACAAACCCCAGCCGGGCATGGTGGTGCACGCCTTTAATCTCAGCACTCGGGAGGCAGAGGCAGGTGGATTTCTGGGTTCGAGGCCAGCCTGGTCTACAAAGTGAGTTCCAGGACAGCCAGGGCTATACAGAGAAACCCTGTCTCGAACCCCCCCCCCAAAAAAAACCCCCACAAACCCCAAAGTGGAGGGGGGAAAGAACTTTAGAGCTAGGTATTATGGTGCATCAATGATGTAAGCCTAGCACTAGAAGGCAGAGGTAAGAGGATGCCTTGCATCAAGCTGCATTCTAGGATAGCTTGAGCTACATGACAAGGCCTTGTCTGAGGGAAGGAGAGACTAGAATTCTCACTAGCAGTTCTTCTATGTCATTCTGACACAGGTTTATTTAGTAATTCTCATGCATAAGGCACTGGAAAGGAAGACAGGCTTCTCTTACAACCTCACAGTAAGGGTAGGCAGGGAAGATCACGCTAACTCTCAGCTATGAAGCACAAATCTAGACAAGCTTAGGTCCTCTAGATCACGTGATTCTCTTCCACATGAAACACAGAGACCCTGCCTTGAAGAACAACAACAATAACAAAAAGAAAAAAAGAAAGAAGCTCTGAGTAGTTGAGAAATATTTGGCATTTACACATAGTTAATTCCTTATTTGTCATTATTTTATTTTTATGTTTAGGAGTGCTTCCCTTGCATTTATGTATGTGCACCACTTACTTGTGTGCCTGGTGATCACAGAAGTCAGACGAGGGCGTCAGATCCTCAGGAACTAGAGTTACAAATGGTTGTGAGGTATGTGTGGATGCTAGGAATATAAAGTGAGTCTTCTGGAGAGCAGCCAGTGAGCCACTTAACCACCGAGCCAAAGAGCATTACTCTATTTCTAATACTATTATTTTATTTTTCACATTTATTTCTTGTGTGTATGTGTGCACTTCTGTGTGTGCACGCAGAAGTCAGAGGATACTTTGCAGGAGTCAGTTCTCCCCATCCACCCTGCAGGTCTGCAGGTCCTGGGGTTTGAACTCAAGTAGTCAGGCTTGCCAGCACTTGCCTTTACCTGTTAAGGCATCTTACAGGCTCTATGCTAATTTCTGACGGACATCCAATCAGGCTACACTTACGCAAATGTCCTGAAAACTGTTCCTAGGCCCAACAGTGTGCTGTGGTTTGCTGAGATATAGTGAGGGGAGCGCACAGGTCCAGTTCTCACCTTTAGCAACTTCATCAGCCCCTCCAGCTGCACCATCAGCTCTCGCCTACTCTCCTGCAGCGCTGACATCCTTTGCTCCAGCTCATCTTTCCTTTGCCTAGTGGAGAGGAGGTTGGAACTCATTAGAAATGAAACTTTGTGATTGGCAGGTCCTAAACTCATAGATACAGGTCAAAATCAAAAGAACAAGAAATACCTATAAATGGTTCTTGCCTTTTATAGGACACTAGGTAAACAGAGGTTGTTTGTTTGATACAATGTCTCCTTTTCCTCCTGCTGACCTTCAACTCTATGTAGCTGAGAGTAACCTTGAACTTCTTGCCTCTACCACCCAAACATTGGGATTACAAGCATGCACCACCATGTTTGGTTTATGCTGTACTGGGATTGGACTCCGGGTTTTGTGTGTGCCAGGCAAGCACTCTACCAATTTAGCTACATCCTCAGCCCTTCTATTCTTATGATCAATGCCGATAACTCCACCAGCTTCTTTCATTTTAGCAATTCTGAGCAATTATTTCCTATCCAAAATCCTATAGAAATTCTTGTTTTCTCCCAGAAGTTTGCAAGTGGTGTCTTTCTATTTAATCTGCTATTGGCTTTGCACTTCTGTCCACATGTAGAGACAACTGGCCTAGCTCAGGAATCAAACACCCCCCCTTGCCTCGTGCTGCAGAGACTTCCGAAATGAACTCCTAGCCTCCTGCTTCTTGCTCTTTTGCACGCATGGCATCCTTGGACCAGCCTGTGCTGAATGAAGGACTTTTCCGTCCTTACACTATCATCAGACACTTGTAGTAACTGCAGTTCTACAACAGAGTCCAGAAGGACAGTTCTGCTTTTCTAGATATAAAACTAGTCACCTCAGCAGAGCAACTGAAGTAATACAGGTGCATCTTCAGCTGACTCTTTTCCTCTGCTGGGTCAGCATTGCTTCCTCTGTCTTCCTTAGTAAAGCATTTACCACGTGACCATCCCAAAAGTGTGGCAGTGAACAATGGGCCATCAAATATATAGCCTAACTAAATCCCAAACTGAAATGAAGCTTCTACTTTCTTTCTGAGAAAGGGTCTTACTTTGTAGTCATGGCTGGCCTGGAACTTACAGAAATCCTCCTACCTTTGCCTCTAGTGCTGGGATTAAAGGTGTGCACTGATGTGTGCATCCTGAAATGAAGCTTTGTGAGAAAGGGCACTCTGAACTGGCTAATTGTATTCATCTGCATGGTTTAAATTCTTTATGTTCTATTTATTGATGACTTAAATCTAAATGACAGGATACAAGTAAAAAACCAATAATTATTGTTCCTCACTGAAAAGAAATCATGATTAAGTCCCCAAGGAAAGCATTAAAAACTCTGTTCTTCAGCTATGCTATTCCAGATGATAGCACTTTCATAATTAGGAGTGAGACAGCCAGGGTGGTGCAGGCTTATAATCCTAGCCCCAGGGAGGCTGACAAAGGAAGATTACCGAAAGTTCAAAGCCAGCCTATACTATGTAAGGCTAAAAGTTCTAGGCCAGCCTGGGCTACAGAATGAGATCTTATCTCCCTACCTTCTCTCCACGCCCCCCCCCCCCATTCAAATATCAAATGTAGAATTCTAAATGCTACAAAAGAAACAGAAAGGCACACTATTCAAGAATCTAAAGTTTGATAAGAACTAAGGCATCAGACTTGGTTTCCATAATGTCTTCAGTCACGGGAACACACAGATTTCTGTGGTATAGAGGGGAAAAAGGCTCTCATCACAGATCTGGTCATTACATGCCAGGTTCCTCTCCCAGAGATCACAAACAGGGAGCCAATACAGCTCTGTTCTATCCTGACCCTATAGCCTTACGTTCTCAGCTCTGGAGTCACTGTACCCTGTACCACAGTGGAAGTGAAAGGCATTTCTTCACCCTCAGTTTGCCGTCTCAGAGCTGGTGCTCAGGCACCATGCTGCCTAGCCCTCCCTGTCTGAAGGAGGCTGACAGGAGCCTCTACATCAGGGCTGACAAGAGAGCCAGAGCTGTAACTTGTTAACAAACACGAGCCCCGCCTCTCCCCGCCTTGACAGGATAGGAACTCATAGCTGTCTTTTAAAAACAACCTCTGGATGACAACCACCACCCACTAGGGATTTGAGGGAGCCCAGTTCTCACCTAGCTCTGTAATGGTGACTGAGGAGCCCCTCCCCAGAGTGGTTGCTGGGTCTCGCAGGCAGCCTGTTCTGACGTCAGGTTCTACTGATGAACAGATTCTGTCTCACTAGTTTGGTTTCCCAATACAGGAATTCCCACCCGAGGCTGCAGTTTGGGAAGAGGTAGATGTGTACTTACCTCAGCAAGCGCAGCTCTGCTAGCAGCATGGGGTTCTGCTGAGCCTTCTCAGGGGTGGGCTGGGAAGCCTGTTCATGCTCCAGCCGCAGGCGCTGGATCTCCTGCAGGATCTCTCTGAGGATGGTGCCAGGTGCTGTTAGTGTTTGATAGTTCTCCCCCCCCAATGAGCTGTTTTAACCCCTCACTGCCTTCTCGACCTTCTGTTCTGAGGCTTCTAAACCACCCAAGTGTGAAATGGATGCCTTCACCTGATGGCTCCTGAGGTGCTCTGCCCACTGGTGACGTTCTTTTCAAGAACTCGAACCTTCCCCAGGAAGGGAAAATTTGCAACCTCCCAATCGAGGTCCTGCATGGACCTCCCAACTCTCCCTCCATCCTGCCCCTCCCCTTAGCTCCTGGCTCCTGACTGGAGGCTGCTGCTATTCCCTTCCCAGCACACTACACAGGGCCAGTCTCCTTGCTCTGGTTCCCCTTTCACTGTACAGTGGTGAGATGTGTGGTCCCCAGGCCTTTTAACAATATTTAAAATGGTTTCTTAAGGGCTGGAGAGATGGCTCAGCAGTTAAGAGCACTGGCTGCTCTTCGAGATGTCCTGAGTTCAATTCCCAGCAACCATATGTAATGAGATCTGATGTCCTCTTCTGGTGTATCTGAAGACAGTGTACTCACATACATAAAATAAATAAATCTTTAAAAAAAATGGCTTTTTAAAATAAAATGAGACTGGTTCCATGTAGTGTAACAGGCCAGGATGTGTTGCTAGGACTGAACAAAATGCTACTAGGAAGGAATGGGGTCAGGAACTGAGGGACACTGGGTGAAAGGAGTCCATGGAGACTCTCCAGGGTGGCAGAACAGAGCTTAGAAGATCAGAACCAACAGCATACAGTGTACCTCCTGGTCCTGGGTCCCCCTGCTTGCTGAGGAGGTGGGTGGAGGCAGGGCAGGGGGTGAAGAGATCAAAGTCAGCCTCTGCTGCACAGTGAGTTCAAGGTCACTCGTGGTTACCATTCCAGAGAAGCAGAAGCAGGGAGCCTGGCTCTAGGACACATGTCACAGAGTCACATTCTCACCTGTTCTTGTTCTCCAGCTCTGCAATGAGCTGTCTCTGTTGTTTGTTGGCATCAAAGTTGAAGCTGGCATCAGTGGGAGGACGAGTCTAGGGTGGGGAAAGGTTTTTTGTTTGGTTTTTGGTTTGTTTTTTTCCAAATTCATATATCTATAGTCTGAGACTGGCTGCTGATTTATCAAAAACAAACAAACAAACAAACAACCCCCCCCAATTTTGGAGGTTTCTTTTATATACCATAAAACATATCCAATTCTATAATTGTAGTAAATTTAAACATTTTTGTAACCAAACACCACCAGTTTCAGAACATTTTCCACCACCATAAAATAATCCCTTAGGATAGTTTGTCTTCAGTTGCTCCCACCAATGCTGAGTGAGCTCGGACAACACTGGGCACTGATGGATTTTCTACCTGGCTTTGTCTTCCTAGACACTTGACCCAATAGAATGACTCTGTATGTAGTTCTGATTTCAGTGTAGCGGGAGGTTCTGATTTCACAAATGTTTGTTGCTGAGGAGTACTCCCGTGCTTTTAGCTGTTAGGACCTACAGCTGAAGCAGTAATAAGCCCTAATTACAGGTCTCTGTATCAATGTACACTTTGTGTTTACTTTGCATGTGTGTATACGCATGCCACAGTGTGACATGGGAGGACACACACGAGATGTCTCTCTCCTGCCATCAGGCTTGAGAGAGAGGTGATGAGAGTCCTTACTCAGTCCTTACTCAGTGGTGACTCAGTAGCCTCACAGGCCCTGATGTAATCTGGCACTGCTGAGCTGCGTGCTAACACTACAAACAAGGTCTGAGAAACCCCTATATTGTTTCCAATTGTGGCTGTACTACCTTATCCTCGGGTTCTAACTTCCTTTTTCTTTAAGTTTTACTTTGTATTTCTATGTGTATGGGTATTTTACCTACAGGTCTGTCTCTGAACTACTTGCATGCCTGGTGTCTGCAGAGACCTCCTGGAACTGGAGTAACACATGGTTGCTAGCCACCATGTGAGTGCTGGGAATCGAACTAGGGTCCTACGGAAAAGCAACTAGTGCTCCTAACCTCCAAGCCACAGCCCCAATTTCATAGTATTCTCACTGAAACCTGTTAAGATCCTTTTTGTTTCAACATCCTCACTGTAAAGGCTGTAACTGTGAGGTTTTCTTTTTTAAAATAGAGTTTACATTTCATAAATCTACCTCCTCCCCTTTTAAGACAGGAGCATGGGCTGGCCTAGAATATTATGTAGCCAAGGATGACCCCAAACTTCAGAATTTCCTTCCTCTAACCACCCATATGCTTACAGATGTCTGACACCACATCTGGTTTATGCAGTACTGGGACTGAACCCAGGGCTTTGTGCATGCTGTGCAATTCTCTACGAACTAAATCAAATCCCAGCCCCTGGCCTTGTAAACTATACAGTTGGGCAAGTTTTAGTGGGTTCATGAGATTGTGAAACCATCACCACCATCTATGTCCAGCAAAATTTTTACTATTTCCCTTAATCCCAGGCTCACTAGAAATCATAATCTATTTCTGCCTGCCCTGAGAGCCACCATTGTTTCTGTCTCTGTAGTTTCATTGATTCTGTATATTACACATAAACCACACTGCAGCCTTTGAATCCGACTTCATTAGCTTAACAAAACGCTCTCACGCTTCACTATCATTGTACCACAAATCAGTATTTCTTTATGGATAAATAATATTCCATAATATAAGTAAATCACATTTTCTACCTTAAGAACTGATTTACATTTGGGCTGTTTCTACCTTTTGGCTATTTTGAATGATGTTATGAATATTTGTATAGAAATATGTCCTTCCTCTTGATTATTCACCTAGGGGTAAACCTGCTGAGCCACACCATAACTGCCTTTGGAGTCAGTTTTCCGAAGTGGTTGGACTAGTCCCCACCCCATGACACTGTGTAACATTGCCGCTCTCCTTCTTGTTTGCCGACACTTGTCCACCTTTGTGGGGAGCCATTCTTGTGGGTGTGAGGTGGTATTTCACTGTGCATTCCTTTCTTTAGGAACTGTAATGTTGGGTACACTCTTGTGTGTTAGTCATGATTTGTGTCATCTTTGAAGAGACCATGTGGGTGTGATTTGTACCTTTGTTAGCTCCTTTGAGAATATGATAGAAAACATTAAACACTTAGAACACAGGCTGCAGAGAGTGGGTTAGGGCCTGGGGGTGTAGTTCATCTGAAAGAGTGCTTGCACTGAATACATAAATAGTGGCTTTGATTCCCAATACCCCAACCTCACATAAAAATAGGTGTGGTGACACACACTTATCCTCTCAGGTGAAGGCAGGATGATCAAGAGTCAAGGTCAACCTCAGCTACACAGCCATGTATGTGAGGCTCTATGCTGTTTCCCAAAGTGGCCAAACTACCTTATCCTTTGATTCCAGTTTCTTTCTTAAGGTTTATTTTGTATGTGAGTCTCTATCTAGATCTCCCTACACCTCCCCTTCAACAGTATATATATTAGCCAAGGAACACAGAAAGGAGAAAGAGGGATAATGAGGTGTTGTTTCCCTTTCACTCAGCAACTAGAACGGAAGCTCTCAACCTGGCTGTCGGCCAGCCATGCTCATTCTGCACCTTCTCTGCTTTGCCCCAAGCATGACCTACAAGAAGCAGGAACCTACTAATATCCTGCCCAGAGCCGGAAGGTTCAATAACAAGCCTTTTCATATGGTATTTTCTAAATAAACGGGTAAACCAGCACAGCCAATCTGGCTTTTAACAGATCACTTAATATTTTTCTTCTTCTTAAAAAACAAAAAACCAAAACTTCCTTCTTCCCTTTGAAGTGTGTACGTGCCTCACCAAAGTGGCATGAGAAGGAACTGGATAGGAATGACTGGTTTCTAACTTTTAAAAAAGTGGAACTAAAAGTTATAGCTCTCTGTAAGGGTGAGAGTCTGGGAAATTACAGACGTAGGAAGGACATGAATTGTGCGAGAACAAGCATGCTTGGTGGTATTCACTGGAAATGCTTAAATAACCTTGATGCTTTTCAGTCTCACTGCAAACCTGGTGTCATCTAGAGTGGAGGCAGAGAAGCCCCAGAAGCAGTGTTTCTCAAACAGAAGTAGAGAAGCAATGGTTCCTGCAGACAGAATGGGTCTGGGCTTTTCTACCTGCTGAACTCATAGGAGAACCCCCAACCCAGCCTCAGTGCTCAGTGGCTTGTCTCCTTTAGTCAAAGGCCTTCAATCCCAGCACTCGAGGCAGAGGCAGAGGGGCAGAGGCAGGAAGATCTCTGTAAGTTCCTGGCCAGTCCACTCTACAAAGTGAGTTCCAGGCAAGCCAAAGGTACATGGTGAGACCCCGAATCCAAAAACCAAAACAATAAATATAGCCAAGGTGCTCTTCTCTGAGTGTGCCTTACAGCTTCGTGTGTTAGACTGCAATCCTCACTGTGAGGTAGTAAAGAGGGTGGAAACCAGGGACTATGGTGTTTGGGGACAGACTTCTGGGAGGTAATTAGGATTGAATGAGGTCGTTAGGATGGAGACTCCGTGACTTGATCTTGGTCCCTAAGACTGAATTCTGTAACACACACACACACACACACACACACACGCAAACACTGAGGTTCTCTGGTTCTTGCCATCTGATGCTCTGGGCTGCATCAGGACTCTTCCCTAAAAAGGCCTACGAGAACAGTGGGCCTAAGTAAACCTTTTCTTCTTCATCACTACCTTGACTTAGGAATACTATCAATGAACAATAAACTAGCATGTATTATATAACTATACAGCAGAGACATTTAGTATTTAACTTATTTGATATCTTAAACACTATGGGGCTCCTTAATAACAATAGCAATAATGTAAAACAAAGGCAAGTCTCCCTTCTTCAAATACTTTCTGGATTCTAAAGATGCTAAGACAGAAACAGAATGGGAGTTCACAGGAAACATTGTCTAGAAGAGACCTTAGATAATTTCTTTCAAGAACAATTTATTCCTTTCCTGGCTCCCCTGTGCTAGACACACTATTCATGCCACTAGTGATGCCCTGGTGAATGGCAAAACCTTCATCTCACAGAGCTGATATTACAGCAGGGGAGAACAGAGTGAAAAAAGAAGTAAACACACACACATCAGCAGTAACAGGCATGACAGGCCGTGATGAGAGAGAGTTCTTCCCGTGAGGGCTTCTGAGTAGGCCCAGCAAGCCAGAGGCTGGGGGAGAGCATGAGCAGCAGAGGGCTCTGGAACACCTGAAGGGAGGCAGCCTAAGGACTTGAAAGTGATGAAGAAAAACTTGGTAGTGTCAGGAGTTTGTAAGTTCCCATGTAGTCATTTCCGCACAGAACTGAGGAGGGAAGCTGGGAGAAAAGAACGCTTCATGCAAAGGAGATAGTTTGGGTACAGAAGACCTCATGGAAACACGTTTGAGTAGAGATAGTGCTGAGACATTCTGATCATGGTTCTGGTTCCCCATCTTAACTTACTTTTAAAAAATGACCATTTTAAGCAGAGAATAGGAAAATAAGCTATTTCCATAAGCTCACACTAATTTGTTCTGGGGCTTCTGCTCCGATTACTTCCCCTAGGCTATATTTTCTTTCCTGATGTTGATGGATCCTTTTGCAAATGCTTGTCATACTTCATACTTCAGTAAACATCTCTTTAAATATTTAAAGCCAACCTCTGATCAGCTGGACACCCTCTCATTCATGAGAGAGCTTCTACTAAACAGCAAAGCCTTCAACCCGACCCCAGCCTCTCCCCACTCCTTCCTTCTCCCCAGAAGGCCTCCAGGCGAGCAGACTCTGGCCAGATCTGGGGCTGCTGATTCGTGAGGACAAGGACCTGAGAAGCCCCCATTCCACAGTCACTTCTAAAAATCCATTTAACAGTGACTTCACAAAATGTACCCTTTCATCCTTCAGATAAAACATTCTGGGTAAACTCCATTGTTCTCTGGACTTTCTGCACGCAGGGCCAGCCTGCAGACATCCTGAGGCAACTTCGTATACTGAACTAGGTCCACTGCAAAACCCCAACAGGGGTCATCTTTTAAAAATTATTCTATTTTATTTATTGGGGGGAGGTGGTTGAGATGGGGTTTCTCTGTGTAGCTCTGGCTTTCCTGGAATTTTCTCTGTAGACCAGGCTGGCCTTGAGCTCAGAGAGATCCCCCTGCCTCTGCCTCTCAAGTGCTGGGATTAAAGGCATGTGCCACCACTGCCCGGCTCCCGATAGGGATCAATAGTCATCATTTTCAGGTCAGCTGAGAACGCTTGGGATGGACCCACAGACTGCAGATGACAGCAAAGTGGGTCATTACTTATGGGTCATCAAATCTACTTTATTTAAGACACCTTTATTTAAGATCTCTAAATTGTCTTTCACTCAGTAATATTTTAAAACATTTTTTACTTATTGTAACTTTTTTGGGGACAAAGGACAGTCTTGCTAGGTTGGTCAGGTTGGCCTTGATATCCCGGGTTAAAATTCTGGCTCTTCCCTTAGCCTCTGCTAACTGGGACTTGCAGGTATACACCACTCACTTGGGCCATTACTATCGTGTTCTAATGTGCTATTCTCAATATTCTTTAAGCTAGTGGCTCCATTGTTATAGTTATGCTGACAGCTTTAACGAAGCAATGTGTGTGATGAATGGGTTTTCTCAGGTGACCAACAAGGGGACTGGTTCAAACTTTTAGGCGATGCTCTGCCCTTTAAATAGTCCCTTCATTTGCTTACTTAAGACTCAGAAAAAGTAAAATTTATCAAGATTTCCCAATAAAAGATTTAAAAGATTTCCCAAATTCCCAATAAAAGCTAAGTCTCTGGATTTATTTAATACTTTCAAAACCTCGAACCCTGAAGTTCTTTTGACTTCTGAAACTTGGATGGTCTGCCACAGTGGCAAAAAGCTTTATTTTAGTTCCTGCATGCATAGGGTACATTGGCTCACACACACATAAATTTTTAAAAAACATTGTCAGATATTTCAACATGCAGGAATGTTTGGAGCACTGCTCCATCAGTCAAAACACTGCCTTGCTGGAATAGACAAAACTCCACCATCTTAGAATGTCTTCTAGGTTTTTAGACTTCTTTATTTTTTATGTGTAGTGTTTTGCTTATAAGTACAAAATATCTGTGAATCACATTCACCTGGAAACAGGTCCCCTGGAATCAATCAATCAATTTTCCTTCCTTCCTTCCTTCCTTCCTTCCTTCCTTCCTTCCTTCCTTCCTTCCTTCCTTCCTTCCTCCCTCCCTCCCTCCCTCCCTCCCTCCCTCCCTCCCTCCCTCCCTCTTTCCATTCCTAAAAGACAGCCCAGTGGGTAAAGTTACCTCCTGCCAAACCTTATGACAGGAGTTCAATCTCTGGACTCTATGGGGTGAAAGAAGAAACTGAGTCTTGCAAGCACTTCTCTGGCTTCCACAACTCTCATAAACAAACAAACAAACAAATATTTAAAAAGTAAAACAATAGCCGGGTGTGGTGGCACACACCTTTAATCCCAGCACTTGGGAGGCAAAGGCAGGTGGATTTCTGGATTTCTAAGTTCGAGGGCAGCCTGGTCTACAAAGTGAGTTCCAGGACAGCCAGGGCTACACAGAGAAACCCTGTCTCAAAAACAAAACAAACAAAACAAAAAGTAAAACAACGTAAATCCTAGTACTTGGGAGGTAGAAGTAGGAGGATCATGAATTCAAGGTTACCCTTGGCTCCATACCAAGCCTGAAGCTAGCCTGAGGTACATGCGACAGTGTCTCAAAAACAACAACAAACTCCAACAACTTATCACCAAACACCAAAACACTGGTTATGTGTATGTTACAACACCAATGCTGTATAATGAAAAGCGATCTGTGATATACTGATACATGCAAACCTACATTTACCCTCAGCACTGGCTGGGGACCTTTAGCAACTTTAATGTGCCTCTTTTCTCATTTACAAAATCATATTAGGAATCATATCTATCCACTAGAATTGCCTTGAGTACCAGGTAAACACCCAGGCAGGGAGCTGGAGAGATGGCTCAGCAGTTAGAGCACCTGCTGCTCTTCTAGGAGGATTGGAGTTCAGCATCCACAATGAGCAGCTCGTATATGTAACTCAAGCTCCAGGGACTGATGTCTTCATCAAGAACAAATACAGACACACACACACATACAGACACACACACACACACACACACACACACACACACACACACACACAATGGATTACAGAATAAGCCAGTTACAGCCTAGACTACATAGCAAAGCCCTATGGAGTAGGGGGAGAAAGGTTTAATACTGGAGAATGAGGACCCCATTTGGGAATGAAGAGTGGATCCACTTAATGTTGCAGCCCTTCTAATCCTAAGAGAGATGGTGCATCTCACAGTAGTATCCTTTCAGGCTTAGGGGTCTCACACAGCTGGCAGCTACCGGATACAAGATCCCTTTAGTTGGATTGGATAGACAATACACATCCAAGGCAAGTCAACAGTCAGCCGGATGTAGCCCAGTATGCATTTCTGCAGCCTCCTGAAAGAGAGACCAGTGGTTTTGACCTCTATGAATCTGACAGGAGGAGTCTACAGAGATGCCCCTGAGAGCACTACACTGTGCATCCCTGGGCGGTCTGCCCACAATCTAACCTCCTAGAGGGTAAGTGAAGGCTAAGGGTTATTAACCTCACCACAGAATCCAATAATACTGTTTAAGATGGTGCTTCCCAGGCTGACTGTAAATCAGAACGCTGTGAATTTCCTCCCTTTGTGTTTTTCCTTCAGTAAAGACAGCTGGGCCCTAAACCCAGAGGTTGTGGCTCAGTAGATCAGAAGCAAAGCCTCCATAGTTTAAAGTGCTTCATGTATGACCACATTATGCAGTGACTATTTTAGTGGGGCCTGCAGTCGCTACATGTATCCAAACCCCAGCTGAGATACCGTGGACCCCTAAAGGTTGAGAAATCATGAGGATGTTCCTGAGACAGTGTGCCTCAAGCAACCACGATGACGATGCTATGAAGGTTTGGTGTGGCTGTGGGGACAGCCTCTCGGAAATGTCTAAACCTGAGGCAGATTGACAATGGTAGTGCTGGCCTCCCCAGCTTACCTTTCCTGTAAAGAGTTTTAGGGTTTGTTTGTTTGTTTGTTGTTGTAGTTTGGTTTCTTTTCCTGTGAGAAACCCTTAAAAGAAAAATCCCGTCCGGTGCTCACGGGTTAAGGCTCGAGAAGCAAGAATCTGCCATCTCTGTTATGATTCAGCACACACTGCAGGGGTTTCCGGTTCCTTTTTTTAAAAAAGAAACTTAGGCACTCGAGGGAAACAAATGAGCCCTCCTGGCCCATCTGTGAGAGGTGCAGTGCTTTTCCTCAAGGGTCAGCGTGAGGCACTGCCTGGTCTGCTGGGCACCAAGCTGCTCAGTGTCTACAGGAGAGGCACTCACAGGGTATGCGTGCGCTGCAGGTACAAATGACTGAATGGTCCCTCTGTGGGAGAAGGTCTCTGAGAAAAATCGATTCGAAGCCTATCTAGCAGCCTATAAATAAGCTCGTGGTGCCCTACCCTCACTGGATGCAAAGCACTTGTCACAGGTCGATTAGAGGATTAGGTGCTCTGTGTTAGGTGAAGAGGAGTGCAGAGAGGCCTGATAGTTAGCAAAGTAAACCAAGATGAAAGGGACCCTTTCTGAGCTGCCATCACTTTCATGACAATTCAACATCAGGCAATGGAAACCAGCAGGTGCAAACATCCTTATCTGGGTTCATGGCAAAGGAGACCAGGACCCCAGGGTGAAAAGGCTTTGCCTCTTGTTTACAGAATTTTAAAGGGCCATGTAAGGTCAATGGGGCTATTTCAGAGCATTAAGCACACTTATTAGGATTCAGCCACAGTGCAGTACATCTCAACTCACTGACTCATGAATCTGAATTCTAAAATTACCTGACCAATTATGACCGGCCGAGGGCATGTGTAAGATTTAACCAGCTCTTCCATACTGCTCTGTATTTTTCCTAGTCTATTCCATTCCACAGCCTTCAGAGTTGCAGCATCTGAGTCACATATGTGATCTGATTGTCTGGGGAAAAGCAGCAGCCTTGGCATACCCCACCCGCCATGAACGAACCAACGAACGAACAAGAGACCTAACTGTCAAATCTGACATGCTGCTTCTGTCCCGCCTCACTCCTCTCCAGCACCAGCCTCTAAGCTCTGCCACTTCCACTTACAAGAGATGCCAGGGCTTGGGGGATGGACTGGTTCTTTGTTCCTGGTTAGTGTCTGAGAGTCCATGGTTTTGATTCTAGGTCATCCTTCCTTTCATTTTATTCTTTGCTTTTGCTTTTTGTTCAGTTCTTTCCTCCAGAACCTTAACCTTCAACAGTTAAATTATCAGTGCTTGAGAGATAAAAAGGGCATCCCTCATCCAGACGGGCCACTCAAAAAATGCAACGATGGGTGGTTATCTCTCAGGCCACAGGAAACAGGACTGTTCTGAATAATCAATTAGCTAAGATATGCAAAGCACTTAGAAGAATGACCTCCACCCAGTGCATATTCAGTAAGTGTAAGCCATTAGCACTACTCTTAGCAAGCATCCTACTGTGAGCTTTCCAGGCTTCAAGGTGTTTTCTCCTTTTCTTCTTAACATTTTAACTAGTTCTTTTCAGTGCAGCAACAACACTCAATTGTTCTTCCCTTTAAGGAATATTCTCAAGTTTTGTCAAAACCCCAGCAACATTGGATGTCCTCAGACACTTTATCTTTCAGTAAAGCTTTTATCCACCCTCATGAGAAATTACCCCATTGTTGCTGTAGAGAAATTGGCAATCCGTTGTAAACAAGTAAGTTTTCTCTCACTCACTCTTGAAGTACTGGGGGTGGAAGCCAGCGACTGTACATAGTAGGAAGGCACTCTAAAACTGTACATAGTAGGAAGGCACTCTAAAACTGTACATAGTAGGAAGGCACTCTAAAACTGTACATAGTAGGAAGGCACTCTAAAACTGAGCCATAGCCCCCAACCCCCTTCCTTCTTGACTCTTGAGTAACAGCTAAGGAACTTTTTGTCCTCTGCTAGAGCCTCCCAGGTAGCTGTGCCCCATGGCTTCAGGGAAGCTATTTTTCTCTTTTGGGGGGCTGACTATGATATTTCAACCTGAGGATTCTTGTCTTATATCAATTCTGGAAAAATTGTAACCATTTGTTCTTCAACCTAACTCTGAGGTGTTTAGATTCTAATTAGATAACTGTTCTCTACACTCCATCGCTGAATGTTGCAGCTCAGATTTTCCAAGTTTATGTTGTGTTTTGGAGATTTTTCTTTTCCTCTTTTTGAGCTATGGTCTTATGTATCCCAGACTAACTTCAAATTCCCAGGTAGGTAAAGCTGATCCTGCACTTTATATTCTTCTGTTTGGGAATTTTGCAATTGTGCTGGACATCTCAGGATGGCCTGAAATCCATCACATAGCTCAGGCTGACCTTGAACTCGATGCAGCCTCCAGTTTTGGAAATTTTTCTTACACTTATTTTCCAGCTCACAAATTTTATTTTTACCTGTGTCTGATATTTTATTAACACATTCACTGCTTTTTTAATTTAAAAATTATTTTATTTTTGATTGTGTGTGTGCATGTGTTTCTGTGTATGTACTTGTGCACATGCATACAGGTGCCTGTGGAAGCCAGAAATGGACATTGGATCCCCTGGAGCTGGAATTACAGGCAGGTGTGAGCTGTCTGATGTGGGAACCGAACTCCAATCCTCTGCAAGAGCAGCAAGTGCTCCTAACTACTGAGCAGTCTCTCCAGCCTCCCCACCCCCACACACCCTGAGTTTTAGTATCAGTAATTTATAAGAGAAATTTGGGGGCTGCAGAGATGCCTCAGTAGTTAAGAACATTAGCTGCTCTTCAAAAGAACTGGGATCTAGAGCCCAACATCTCTATGGTGGCTAAGCACCTGTAGCTCTAGTTCCAGAGGGTCTGATGCTTTCTTCTGGCCTTCCCCACTTGTCAGAGCATGGTCTGAGAAAGAAGTTGTGTGAGGAGAATTCTGAGTGCTTGTGAGAAAACGTCAACAAAGCAAGGCAAGAGACGTAAGAACTCAGTTACTTCAAAAACATGAAACTGTTCTTAGATTATGCTTTCATGCCTCTTTCCAGGTGTATCGGACAGGAATGAGTTTACCTCAGATTATTCATTACAGATGACTGTTATTTGTTTATATGCTGCTGTGGAAAAAAACGTTTCTGCCGCGCGCGTGTGTGTGCATGTGTGTGTGTGTGTGTGCAGCTTGCCTGTCACATGAGGCCTGCCCTTGTGACTGCACACATTACTCATGTGACTCCTCTTGACTCTGAGTATAAACTGCCTGACCTGAGTACAACTGGCTGTGGCATAAACTTCAGTGCTCTTCATTTACTGGCTCCATTCTCCCAGGTCCCACGGCCTAGAGCAGTAAATAGTATACAGGTGTATATGTAGGAAAAACACCCATGTACATAAAATAAAGAGAGCTTAGAAAAATTTCCCTTTCCTGTCAAAACAGCTTCTTGCGTGCTGCCGGGAGTCTATTTATGGATAGCCTATCCTGCTCCCTTGGTTTATCTGTCCATCTTTTAACTAAACCTCACTGTTTGTTTGGCTGGTTTTTGGAGACAGAGAACTCACTCTATAGACCAAGGTGGCCCCTGGAACTCATGGAGATCCACATGCCTCTGCCTCTCAAGTGCTAGGATTAAGGGGGTGTGGCTAAACCTCATTTTCTTTATTACTAGAGCTTTATAGTAGGCCTTGGATTTAGCTAGAGAGACATTTGCCAACTCTGTTCTTTCTCAAGACTGTTATAGTTACTATGGGTCCTTTAGTTTTCTAGACATATTTTTAAAGTGAGTTTGCCAGTTTAACAATAAACAGAAGCCCATTGAGCATGGCCCAGCAGCATATGCCTACAATCCTAGCACGGGGCAGCAGAGGCAGGAGGACCCCAAAGTTCTAGGCTAGGCTAGTCTACACAGTGAAGTAGAAGCCAGCTAGGGTTCCAACCCCAACCCAGCCCAGACCAAGTATCTGTTGGGCCTCTGACTGGTACTCTCTGTAAGTGAGTTTGAAGATACATCCTAATGTAAACACCGAGCCTTCAGTTAATAACATGGAGCACCTCCAGTTTACTTAGGCTCTCCATAATTACTCTTAGCAAGAGTTTCTAGCTTTCAGTGTTGAATCCTTCCATTTCTGTTGTTAGTCTTCTTGTTGGTGGTCCTGGAGACTGAACCTAGGGCTAGGCAAGGACGTTGTCATTAGGCTGCCCCCCCCCCCCCCCCCCCGTGCGCTCTATGCTTTTCATCTTGCCGATAGAGACCATGCTACTTCCCAAGACCACTTTACCTCCTTCTCAGTGTTTACACTTTGTGTTGATGGCTAGGCCTTCTAATGTGACTGTAAATAGAAATAATAAAATTTGACTAGGGAGGATTCCAGAATTCAGTCTTTAACAACCACACTATCCGGTAGTTTCTGCGTAGGTATTGTTCAGGGAGAGGAAGTCTGTCCTGTCTTTATTCCTGGAATATGTAGGGAGATTTTTACAAATGGCACTGTTCTTGATCAAATGCCTCTTTTACATCTACTATTATGATTTTACAAAGTGTTCTTTAAATTGTTAAATACACTGATTTATTTAATATAGTACATAAATTTGTATTGCTTGGATAGATTAAATTGATCATGGTGTACTAGCCTTTTCACATATTTTTTTTACCTCCTGTAAACATGACAGATTCAATAGTAAAGCCATCAGGACATGGAGTTTTCTTTGTGGGAAATTAGTTATGAATTCAATTTCTATAACAACCATTTAACTGATTTTCTTTTTATTGCTAACTTATGTGTCAAAAATTTTTGATGTCTTTCAAGAAATATGCATATTGCATCAGGGTTAACCTTTTTGCTTTTTATTTTTTGAGACAGGGTTGAAATATATAGCTCTGACTGTCCTTGAATTTGCTTTGTAGACCAGGCTAGCTTCAACCTCAGAGATCTACCCACTTCTGCTTCCTGGGTGCTGGCATTAAAGGCATTTAATACACCTGGCTGGGTTATTAATTTTATTGAAGTTAATGTTTCATCTCATACTTTCAATTTCTGTAATATCTGTAGTGAGATCCCTTCTCATTCCTGACAGTGGTGATTTGTCCTATCTCTCCTTTTTCCTTCATCTACTGATTGTTAGGAGTTTACACTAAATGTATTGATATTTTTAAAGAACTAAATTGTTTGACTTTCTCTTCTTGATTTGTGTTTCAAAGAACATTGCAGATAAAATTAAAGGCTCCTTCATTCTCTTCCCCATATATATATTCCTACCTTCTATTCCCCAGCAACCCCCTCTCTGAGGGTAATAATTACTATTGAGGGTCACAATTACTATTCTACATAATATGCATACTCAAATACTGCTACTTTCTGATACTCTCCTGAGATCCTCTGTTCACTTACCATGTTTCCTGCCTCTGCAGCTAGCCGGGCAGCATAGCGGGCTATAAGCCGGTGTTCCTCATCCAGTCGGCTAGGACTGTCCAGCACACTGTCAAGGAGATAAAATTCAACAGGTGTCTATGAGACATCCTAATTCTTGTCTGATCCTCAGGGAGAAAGACTTGTAACTAAGAATGTTAAGAACAACACGCAGAGGCCCGAGTCACAGACTAACAGTCTTCTGAGACAAGAGGATTTCAGGACACACTGAGGCTACACATACCATCCCTATGCATCTGCATCAGCAAAGGGGCAGCGCCTTTTTGAAAGAAGGGAAAGAAAAGAAAAGACATCCTACAAAAAGCCTAGCACTGTACAGTGCTAGGTCTGGAACTAAAAGAAGACTTTAAAAAATTATGGGATCATGAAAAACAGAGGGCTAAGAAAAAGTGTACTTAACACTGGATGAAGGAAATGGGGGATCCCGGCCAGGGTTGGCCAAGCAAAACTCTCAAGCTGGAAAGAGCTCGTAGTATTAGATATTCCCGTTTAACATTCCCTTTCTCTCTCTTCTCTAAAATGCTCATTTCACAAATGGGCACAGTTTGGAGTGAACTAGTCCATTATTATTATTATTATTATTATTATTATTATTATTATTATTATTATTGAGATGAGTTATTTCTGTATTTCCCACACTCCCAATTCTCCTGCCTCAGTCTCTCCAGAACAGGGATTGTAAGTGAGTGCTATTGTGTGATGCCTCACCCATTATTATAAACATGTAAGGATTCATGCAGATGAGATGCTGGATAAAATGGTACCCAACAAAAGAAGATCAGCTTCACAAATATAGCTGGCTTTTTTTTTTTTTTTTTTGGAGTCAGGCTCTCATTCTGCAGCCCAATGTTGTCTTAAATTCACAGAAAGCCTCCTTGCCTCTGCCTCCCAAGGGCTGGGATTACAGACGTGAGCCACCATGCCCACTAAGATGCTTTAGGGACTCAGGGATGATGATGACCTCATCAGAATGTGAGAAGCTGAGTCAAGAGCATCTTAAGTTCCAGGGGGGCCTGGACCACAAAATGAGTTCAAGGACAGCTTGGGTAATTTGTTTCAAAATGAAAAGTAAAAAGGTCTAGCTATTGCTCAGTGGCAATATAGTTGCCTAGCATGTTTGAAGCTCTTAGAGCAGTCCTTAGTGCCACAGAATAAAACATCAACAACAACAAATTACTGGTTTGTTATTTATCTGTCCCAGTTTGTTATTTATCTGTTACAGTATTAGAATCAGCCAAGAAATCTCTGATTTCCTCAAGGCAGTATGGGGTTTGTGCCCTTCGACTGCAGACCGCAGGGGCTCTGAACCATGGTCACCAGTCCTAGCTCGCTAAACCTACCATTAAACTCAGGGCTTGAAAGTGTGGCAGTGACCCCCGCAGTGCTCTGCTGTGGTTGACATCCCAAGCTTTCTAGGACCCTGGGCAACTGCCTTTGCTGACAGGACGTTACTTACACTGCCTGAGATAAACACTTCTGTTCTCAGAGACCAAGAGGCTGGGACGCGTACACAGATACCATCTGTTGAACAGGGAGCCTCTCTGACAGTCTGCAATGATCAGTTCCTTTCTCCTTCCCACAGGAGAAGCCCATCAAACCCACCCAGGAGTCTGTAGGACCTGATTGTTCCCCCAAGACTTTAGGGAGAGGGACAAGCCCCTATATAATGCTGTTGCTTATTCATCCTGGTAAAATTATTGGAAACAGTATGGAAGTTGAAACAGTCCTTTCCTAGTGCTTTTATTTTTATGTGGTATGTGTGCATGCATGTGTGTTCCAGGCTACAATGACGTGCCAGTGGAGGTCAGTGGACAATTCAGGAACTAGTTCTTTCCTTTTACTCCCTGGGTTATCCTGCTCATTTCCATGGGCCTTTACTTGCTGAGCCATCTTTCAGGCCCCAAACATCCTTTCATATGTATATTTTCCTCAAGGACAACTGTTGAAGGAGAGAACATAAAAGCCACGTCCTCTCGGGAGTGTGTTCCAGCTTTGGGAGTTCAGGCTTCTCAGGGGTGTATGGACTCTTCTGGTATCACCAGCAGGGATTGTACCTCTCTTCAGAGACTGTCTAACACCATGCTGAGGTAAGTGCCAGGCTTGGCCAGGCTCCTTCCCTTGTGAAAGCCAATGCTTTGGCAATTAACTCTGACAATCACAGCTGGCAGCTGTTCAAATACACCACACAAGCAGAACTTCTCCTGTTGGCAAACCAGATCTCACCCCCTCCCTTCGAGCAGCCTTAGCTGCGCTCCCGGTGCTGCGGCTCTACCAACTAACCGTGTGCAGTGTTGCAGACGAGCCACATAGGAGGCTATCAGCGCATGCTCATCGGCCAAGAGATTGGGCATGTCTTGGCTATACTGTAACCTGGGAACGATGGAAGCAAAGACAGCAAGCATAACACAAGTACAGAAGAAGAAATGAACATGGATTAAAATCAGCAAACTTAAAAGTAAAACAAACAAATCATAAAAAAGAAAAGGGAAAATCACAATGCATAATTGAGTATGGTGTTAGGTCATTGAGACCCCCCCCCCCCCCCCAAGCAGTCTTTTCTCTCTTTGGTTGACTGAAACTTGTCCTGAATGGAGAATCCTGTTCTGCCCAGGTTGTGGACTCTAAGATAGAATTACTTTTCAGGAAAAGCCCTCTGGCAGAAAAACAAACAAACAAACAAACAAACATGAGCACAGTTAATCTATTTATTACTGAGTGACACCCTAATAGTATGCTTTTATGGCTTCTTTCTACACTTAAGAATTTCCAGTGTTACTACACACTACCTGCCAGGTAAGTATCTCTATTTCTACTGAGATGCAAGTTCTCATAGAACCAGCACTTGGATGAACTCGATAAATCTGCATTGAATAGTAAAACAGAACAGCGACGCTCTCTCTTGCGGATATATGGACACTTCATAGTGTACGCACTTAAAAAAACTAGAGCAACAACATCTTTTAGCTATGGAAATGATAACATCACAGAGTCATCTCGTTAAGCTAGTAATCTAGTCACTACCACTTAATCACTGTAGCTGCCTTCAGACACACCAGAAGAGGGCATCCGATCCCATTACAGATGGTTGTGAGCCACCATATGGTTGCTGGGAATTAAACTCAGGACCTCTGGAAGAACAGTCAGTGCTCTTAACCACTGAGCCATCTCTCCAGCCCCAACTTTATTTTTTATAATCACATTTATTCAGGTTTTTTTTTTTGTTTTTTTGTTTTGTGTGTGTGTGTGTGTGTGTGTGTGTGTGTGTGTGTGTGTGTTTGCGTGCATGTGTATCAAGGTCTTACTCTGCCTCTGAGAATACAGGTGTGTGGCATCACACCTGGATATTTCTAGCATTTATATTTTATTTTCAATTATATATAAGTATGTGTGTAGGTATGGGTTTGTGCATGTCAGGGTAGTATCTCAGAAGGCCAAAGAGGGTAGTGAAGCTCCTGGAGCTAGACTTACAGCTGTTAGCTAACTAATGTGGGCTAGTTGGTCCCCCAGGTTCCAGGGGAGTCTCCTGTGAGCATATTAGGATTGCAAATATGAACCATTCTATCTACCAGAGAAACCTGTGCAGGAGTGCTTTCACCCACTGAGCTATCTTCTTGGCCCTGAATTTCTTCTTTTTAAAAGGACTGAAAGAGAAATGCCCCCTAAGATCTCAGGCATTTGAGTACTTGGTCCCCAGTTGGTGGTGATGTTTGGTGAGGTTTAGGTGATGCCGCTGGAGAAAGTATGTCACCAGGAATAGGCTTCAGTATTAAAAGCCTCCCACCACTTCCACGTTGTTCTCTATGTTCCATGCCTGCATTTGAAAGCAAGTGTTCTCAACTTCTCTATGCCTGCTGCCTACTGCTCTGTCTCCCTATCATGATGGGTTCCTAACCCTCTGGAAATATAAGCCAAAAACGAACAAACAAAAACAGTAAGAACAAACAAACCCTAAAGCATTCTTATATAATAAGTTGCCTTGGCTATGGCATTTTATCACAGTAACAGCAAAGTAACCAACACAGTGTATCTGTAGATATGTGCAGATGTGTGTGGGAGCACATGTATCTTGGCATGTGTGTAAGGTCAGAGGACAACCTGCATGAGTTGGTTCTCTCCTTCCACTATGTGGGTCCCAGAGATGGAACTGGATTTCAGAATTGGTGGCCTGAGCCTTTACACCTCAATGGCCTTGCTATTGAGTTTTTCAGACATGGTCTCATACATCTCATGCTGAACTCACCTGCACTCCCTCAGACAGGGTTTCTCTGTATAACTATGGCTGTCCTGGAGTTCACAATGTAGACCAGGCTGGCCTTGAACTCGAAATCAGCCTGCCTCTGATTCCCAATGCTAGCATTAAAGGTGTGCGCCACCATGCCATGCTGGTGTTGAACCCTCAATCACCCCAAATGCTGGGATTACAAGCATGGGCCAACATATTCTGCCACAATTACTTCTTTAGAACTAATTAATTACTGACAGCAACCAAACCAGCTTCTATTCTAGTGGAGGAGGTGAAGAATAATCATCTTCCAAATGTATTTATTTTGTGCATGCATCCACATGTGCAGGCATAAGTGTGCCACAGTGAGTGTGGATGACAGAGGTCACCTCTGTGGCACTGGTTCTCTCCTCCAACCATGTGGGTTCTGAGGTGGAACTCAAGTCCTAAGGCTTGGCAGCAAGCACATCTACTCACTGAGCCATCTCACCAGCCCAGGAGTAATAATTTTACAATATAATAAAATAATAATGATGAATACTATGTAGAAAAATTTAGAATATGAAATGGATGGAAAGTTTCAGAGTTTTTAGATTAGATGGTGACATTACGACAGAATTTAAGACAATGATGTCTTTCAACTCCTTAGTTTCTATTCAAAATGCTACACATTTAGAGGACTGACCTCCAACGAAGGCTAAAAGCATTAAGCAATTTCTAATGGCGGGCAGTATTCATGACTACTCTCTGCCCCCGTGGAAGGAGTGCTCCCGATGACTAAGACCGGCTGCTCGGATCCAGTGTCTCTGTCCCCTACTATGAGGGAGTCCAGCCACTCAGCCATGCTCAGCTTCCCATTACTCAGCCTACAGGGGCCCTGAAGAAGCTGTAAGAGATTCAGTGTTGTACCTTTGGGGTTTCCCCCTGCAATCATCAGAAGACACTACTAACAAAATAGATGTGAAGGCCTCTGTAACCTGCTGTATTGAGAGGTCATGTTGAACTCAACAATGAGTCACAACAGACTGCTTTCCAAAGCACTGTTTCTTGGCTATGATGTCCCAGAGTGTAATAGGAGCAGTCTTTAGAAATACAGCTCATCAGTTTAGCATCCTTGTTCTAAATTTGTTAAGTTAAAATGGCTGCTTTTCTCAAAAGGCCAGATAGTGAATATTTTAGGCTTTAGAGCCCAGGGGACTTTTGCAATTAACTGTTCACTTGCCATTTTAGAAGAAGCAGCTATAAACAGCATGTAGTCAAATGGACAGGGCTGTATCGTAACAAAACTTTATTTACAAAATGAGGCTGTTACTTGCAGGGTGCAGTTTGCAGATGATTGTTAGCTGAAACCTAGTCTGAGGCTGGACACAGTTCACTCAGCATGCCAACATCTCTGTAGGGCTTGGGAGTCTTTATGTTATATTTTCAAATTTGGGTCAATATTAGGCGCTAAGGAAGCACAGAGCAACAATGACGGGTTTGACTACTTTGCTTAAACCAACTTTGACTCCAAATATGTTCTAGAGTCCTCAGTGCCTTGGGTGAATTTAGGTATCCCCAGAGATGCACTGTGATCACGGTGAGAACCTAAAAGGGTACACTCTTCCATGGTGACACAATTCAGGGACGAGAAGCTCTGGAGTAGCATGCTCTAACTCCTGGTAACCCACTTCAGCCAGTATCAACGGGCAAGGTGCTCCGAATCTAACAGGGCCTTTCCAGGATGCAACATGCTAGCTTGTGTTGTCCCTGCCAGACTTGCTGCACAAGTCTCAGGTGCTCTTCAGTTTGGTCTAAGTTTGAAGGGACTGTGGTAAAACCTACCAGACAAAGCCATGCATAATGAATGAAGGCCAGTGCATAAGACTAGAACAAAGACCCCACGGAGTACCTGATCTTTGTGATTAAACCGTAGATCAAACTGAGAAAAAGAGAGCCAATATTCAGGAAACAAGGCAGCAATAGCAAGCTCAATCACAAGTCAAATGCAGTCTGGTGAGATGACTCGGAAGGAGAAGGTCCTTGCTGCTAAGCCTAATACTACAATTTGATCCCTGAGACCCACCTGACTGGAGGAGGGAACAGACAATACCTTCTTCTCCCAAATACATAAAAACATAGTACAAATTATTGGTTTGGGGGGAGCTTGAGACAAGGTCTCCTTATATAATCTTGGCTGTCTTAGAACTCCATATGTAGACCAGACCGGCTTCAAACTCATAGGGACCCACCTGCTTCTGCCTCCTGAGTGCTGGGGTTAAAGTTGTGCACCTCCATACATACAGTTCCCTCACTGTGCCAACCTCTCTGTAGGGTTCGGGAGCTTTTTAAAAAATATTTCCAAATTTGGGTTGAGATTAGGCACTAAAGAAGCAGAGAGCAACACTCACCAGTTTGTTAAACTGAATGTTAAAAATACCATATATATATACACACACACACACACACACACACACATATATGAGAGAAAGAAAGGGAGTAACGGGGAAGGGGAGGGAGGGAGGAAGAGAGAGAGAGAGAGACAGACAGACAGACAGACAGACAGACAGACACTGACTTACTATGTAGGTCTGGTTGCCCTGCAACTCACTATGTAGATCAGGCTGGCCTCAAACTCACAAGAGACCTGCCTGCCTCTGCCTCCTGAGCGTTGGGATTAAAGGCCTCCCAGCTTCCAATAAATAATTTTTAAAAAGTCAAATGTAAAATGAAGCAGTTATGGGTATGTAGATTTAACTAGTGAATTTAATTACATATAAATTATTACTCATGGGCTGGAGAGATGGCTCAGTGGATAAGAGCACCGAATGCTCTTCCAGGTCATGAGTTCAATTCCCAGCAACCACATGATGGCTCACAACCATCTGGTGTGTCTGAAAACAGCTACAGTGTACTCATATAAATATAATGGTAAGCTCAGATAAATAAAAAGGTAAGCTCAGATAAATAAATCTTTTAAAAAAAAATTTAAAAAAAAGCGGTGGTGGCGCACACCTTTAATCCCAGCACTTGGGAGGCAGAGGAGGAGGATTTCTGAGTTCCAGGACAGCCTGGTCTACAGAGTGAGTTCCAGGACAGCCTGGTCTACAGAGTGAGTTCCAGGACAGCCAGGGCTACACAGAATCTCAAAAAAACAAACAAACAAACAAACAAACAAAAAACAAAAACAAAAAAACCCCAAAAACAATCAAACAAACAAAAAAATATTACTCAGTAAAGATCACAACAGTGATGTGGTGACTGGAGCTGAGCAGAAGGGAGTCAGCCAGTGCTGCTCTTCACTGAGCTGGGGTGGAGCAGGTGTGAGAGGGAAGGTAAGCTCAGATCCATGTAGGGAGCTGAGGTACAGGGGAAGCAACCCCAGTGCTTCTGAGGGGAACTCAGGAAACTGATGAGGTTGGGGACTGCATGTGGAGTCACCAGCAGAAGGCTCACATCAGAGACCTGAAGAAACACAGCACACAGGGGGCCACAGAGTTGTAGGAACTTGGAGCCTGGGGAAGGCGGAGAGAGACCAGAACTTAAGAGTACAGCAAACAATTCAGTTCCTTTGAATTTTGGGGAAGGAAAAAGCATGTTAGGTCAAATGGTATGAAGCACTCAGGGAAGACATGGCAGCAGCTGTATTCACAGTACTAACACCCTCAGAGATCAGCAGGGAAAACCAGGTGGTCCCAACAAGAAACCAGAAGGCCATTCTCTGGCTCTGGAAGGCCCTTGGGTTCAGTGAAATGTTAGTGTTTTAATACAGCAGGAGAAATCTGGCCCCTGTCAGAGGGGCTGGCAACATCCTGGCACGTGTGTGTGTGTGTTTTTAATTATTAAAAAACAAGTACCCAGGGACTGGTGGTGACTCAGCAGCTAAGAGCGCCTGCTGCTTTTGCAGAGGACCCAGGTTCAGTTCCTAGCATCTATATGATGTCACAACCATCTATAACTCCAGTTCCAGAGAACCTGACACCATCTTCTGGCCTCTGTAGGGACCAGGCATGCAGGTGGTTTAATATAAGCAAGCAAAACACTCCTACATGTAAAATAAACTTTAAGAATCCAAACCAAAATAAAACAAACAAACAAACAACCCAGACCAAATATCCCGAATAACCTGTGACTTCAACAGAAAGCCTGTCTGGAAATGGGACAGGAGAGGGGCACACACAGAGCAGTGGTGTAGACCTGGGAAGGTAGTAGCTGCGATCACCGTGGGTCCCTCTATGGCAACATGAACACATTCATCAGTGTGTGGCCCACACAGTCATTTCAAATACTGAGACTCCAAGCTCTATAGGGCAAAAATGGCTATAGGTCTCATCCATGACACCATAAGCAGTCCTGTGGCCAAATCAAACTTCTTTTTTCCTGTCACCAAAGGAAAACAGTGTCAATGTGTCAATGGGGAGATGGGTTGGCAGAGTGTCTTGTTTGGACGATCTCTCTTGCTTTTTCTTAATATACTTTTATTTTGTGCAGGGAGAGTGGGTAAGATACATGTGCGTGTGTGTGTGTGTGTGTGTGTGTGTGTGTGTGTGTGTGTGTGTAAGCCAGAGGAAGATGTCTGGTTGTCTGCTCTATTATTCTCTGCCTTATTCCTTTGAGACGGGCTCTCCTTCAGCTGGTAGCCAGCAAGCTTAGTGACCTTCCTGTACGCACACAAGCCCCCAACAATGCTGGAGTTACAGGTACAGACACAACCACATGTGGATCTCTGACAAGACTGCTGGGGTCCTAACATAGGTCCTCATGGGTGCACAGCAAGAGTTATTACATGCCAAGCCACCTCCCCAACCCAGATTTTTCTTAAAGAACCCAAACATTCAGAAAGGCAAAGGAGTTAGAGAATAACAGTTCTTTGATTTGCTGCCTCTGGGCTCTCACTATAATATAAGGCAATGAGGGAAAAAGATGCTGTCCAAGGAGAACTCATGGAGAAAGATAAACGGACCAAATGACTGGTTGGGTCTTCTGCATTGGCCAGGCTACAGAGGGGACCCCTGAGGGCGAGGAGCTGTTATCCCAGTCGCTAAGTGACTTCTACCTCACACTGAACACAGCAAGCACATTCACAAATAAAAATCATAACAAAGCAAAAACAAAAACAAAACAAAAACTTTCTTTTCTGCACGTACCAGCCGTATGCAGCTGTTTTAAATGCTAATTAATTAAAATGAAATAAAAGTCATCTTCCATGTCATATTAACCACATTCCAAGTTGTTAAGAGCCACATGTGACTAGTGGCTGCCATACAGTGAGCATAAAGACTGAAGGATGGCTAGTGTGGGAATGATGTTATCACAAACCAGAGGGAACTTGCCACTGCAAGGTTCTTTTTAGGATGGCAACACCATCAGGCTTGAATTTCAGAAAGAAAAAAAAATCCCTCTGATTGGAAAGAAAATAACTAAATTGGGCTTGAGGTGAGGACAGAGGCTCCCTGAGAAGACAAGTGGGGCCCCAGCTCTGACTCTGAATATGTTTCACTAGATTAAGCAAGCTGCAATGTTTGAATAGCTTGCTATTAAAACCAGGAACATATCTCTGGGCAAGCACGGTAGGTCTAAGCTGGATAAGAGCGACTCAGCACCTCTATAGGACCTTCCTCTGCTGGGCAAGTCCCAGCACAGACGCCTGAGAGCAGCAGCCCAGAGGCAGCTGCTCAGGAACAGACAAGAGAAAAGGGCTACAATAAAATTGTGGGAAAGTGTGTGTGAGGGGGTGGGGGCTGGAAATGCAGCAGTTTGTAGAGCACTCACATGATATATGAGAAGTCCCGGGTTCATACCCTAGCACGGAATAAACTCAGCATGGGGGTGCATAGCTATAATCTCAGCACTTGGGTGGTAGAAGCTGGAAGGACAGAAGGTCAAATCATCCTTAGCTACACAGTTTGAGGCTAGCTTGGGTTACATGAGACTATCTCAAAAAACCAAACCAACCAATGAATAAAAAAGAAATGGGTGGCGAAAGAGGGAGGGGAGGAGGGAGGGAGGGAGGGAGGGAGGGAGGGAGGGAGGGAGGGAGGGAGGGAGAGAGAGAGAGAGAGAGAGAGAGAGAGAGAGAGCATACCTGTATTAGAGAAAGCAAAGACAAAATGCCTGGTAAGAGAGGGAGGAGTAAGGAGACAGTGTCTGTGTGTGTGTGTGTGTGTGTGTGTGTGTGTGTGTGTGTGTGTGTGTGTGTGTGTGTGTGTGTGTGTCGTCCATTGGAAGTCTGTTAGACCTTAGAATGTGCATGTCCTTTGCTGGTAGATGGAAGGACTAGGTATTAAGAATACTAGGGTGTCCCACAAGCACCTCTAACTCAGCATAAGCTTGCTGACTTCTTGTGCAAGTTTCCCTCCTGTGTTTGACCAAAATTATCTTAATGAAAGCCAGGAAGGAACCCAGAACATTATCTTTCCTCTTGCTCAGCTGACCAATATACAGAATCTCCAGAGCCTGCCATCCACGCCCACCATCCCAGAGGCTCTCAGTTTGGATTTAACAATGAGTAGAATTCCACACCAGTTTCTTCCACACTGCGAGGCCACAACCTGTTCAGTGATGTCGGCCTCAAGTCCAACCAGAGGAAGGACCTGTTACTATGTTGTCAGCTGCAACTTTTCAAATTTATGTTTAATATTTCTGTCTGAAAATATTAAAATTGTCAGTTTGTACCAGTGTGAGGTGGAATTAGTAAAAAGTCCACCTTAAATCTTAAATGGAAATGGAATCTAATCCCAACCCAGAAGAAGCTGAAAACTGGCAGACTGCCCAGGCCCAGGATGGCTCTGGGTATCTGCCAACACTGAGGGCCCTGCAGTTTCTTCTGATAATATGTTAATTTTTAATTACTATGCTTTTCTATCTTTCAAACGAAGACTGAAGAAAAAAACCTAGTTCCTGTGTCGACTTGGAGGGCTTTTCATGAAGAATGCAAACCAGCCCGTTGTTTTCCAAGACCCTCACTAATTCTCCCTTTACTTTCCTTTTTATTTTGTTTTTGTTTGTTTAAGACAGGGTTTCTCTGTGTAGCCCTGGCTGTCCTGAAACTCACTCTGTAGACCAGGCTGGCCTCAAACTCACAGAGATCTGCCTGCCCCTGCCTCCTAAGTGCTGGGATTAAAGGCATGTTTAAGGTTTGGTTTGGTTTGGTTTGGTTTTGCTTTGTTTTGTTTTTTGAGACTAGGTTTCCTGGAAAGACTGTAAAGCCTTGAGCTCCCAGCCCTCTGCCTTTGCCTCCTGAGTGCTGAGATTACAGGTGTGTTGTGTAGCACCATGTTAAGTCTAACTCAGACCTTAAAATGCATCATTTGGGGAAAAAAAAAAAACTTAAAATGCATAGTTTGGAGAGGAAAAAAAGAGTATATTATTTGGTGTCACCAAAAGACACTCAGACTTGATGTGGACCAATGGATTCAACCTGGATAGCCCCAACCTGGCACCTTCTACAGGAGGCAGAAAGGGCCTAGGAAAGAAAGGCCTGAGGGTACCTATAGGCAGGGAGTTACCTTATGGGAGAAAAAGTCTGGTAGCAGAAACAAGTCTTAGAAGGTGTGTCTGTATGTGTGTGTATGTGTATGTGTGCATACTATGAACATTACTATGTGTGGAATAGCAACCTTTATCACTTTTCTGTCCAAGGACCTTTCTTGACAATATGGCCTTATTGCTTTGATGTTGCAGATATCAAGGGCACTCCCTTGATGGGCAGTGACACATCTAGGCCCCAAGAAACCTTCCTTGGATGTTCCACAAATAACAGGGTAGAAAAGCATGGCCCCTAGAGGGCCGTGGCTCTGGTGTTCACAGGACTGCCTGTTCCAATGGTGTGTGTGTGTCTATCTGCCAACAGTAATAGGAAAAGTGTTGACAGCTATGAGAGAAGGAGGTAAGTGATAGGTAGTGTCCCGTGCCATGATCAGTGTGCATCCAGCCCTCCCTCTCTCCCACTGCCTGGGCGTTGTGGGTCTGTACCTATGACAGGGCCGAACACCTGAAATCTGCTGAGCGTTGTGGTTTAATGCCTGTGATCCTAGCACATGGAAGGCAGAGGCAGGAGACGGTGAGCTTGGAGGCTAACCTGGAATACAGTGGTCAAGGCTAGCAAGTGTGAGACCTGTGTCAATAAAACAAAAGAACAAGCAATAAAACCTGAAACGTAGGAAGCTGTATCTCATATATCAACCAAAGGGACAAAACAGAAGGATTCAGACTGACGACTTCTGTTGCTGTCGTCACATGAGGTTTCCATAGGACTGTGAGCACTGAAATAGTCACAATGAAAGCTAACATTTTAAAGACATTTGAAATAAAATACTAACTTTGCTCCCCACATCTATGTGGGTATAAATTAATGTAGAATAGGGCAAGAGCTGTACACCAGCTCAATCGACATTCTGAGCCTTGAGGAAAAAGTAGGCCAGGGAGGAATATATACAGTGAAGAGGAGGAGATTAAACTTCTTGTTGTTGTTGTTGTTGTTTTTTTAAGTTTTCAAAGTTTTTCAAACTGTTTTAAAATTGTTTAAATCTGTTATTCTAAAGAATACAAAGAAAACAAATTGAAAGAAGCTATTTAGTTGAAGGCAAAGACAAACTTTCTTTTTAGCTGTAGAAATAGCCAGAGATTTTTTAAAAAGTTGATTTATTGTGTTTCTTCGTGCATCTAAGTGTACATGTGTCTTGTGGGCATTTAAGAGCAACCGTGCAGAGCTGGAGAAATTGCTCAGTGGTTACTCCTCTAGAGGACCTGGGTTCAATTCCCAGCCCCCACATGGCAGCTCACACCTGTCTGTAACTCCAGTTTTGTGGGATGCAGGCACCAGGCATGCATGTGGTGCACATATCTGTGCATGCAGGCAAAAAATACTTATCCACAAAACAGAAAATAAATACATCTTTTTAAAAAAAAAAAAGAGCAAGTGTGTATGCAAGCTCATATGCATGTGTGCATTCATGTGCATGTGTGCTCTTGAGCAGAGGCCAGACAGTGCACCCAGAGTTCCCTAGCATACTCTACCTATCCCTTTGAGGCATGGGCTCTTCACTGAACCTGGAGTTTAGTTGTCTAAGCTAGCCTAGAAGCCAGCAAGCCCCACTGGTCCTTACATCTCCACACCTCAGTGTTTGAGGCTCGTTAAGGGGGTGCTGGGATCCAAAGCTCTGGTCCTCGTGATTTTTGAAGTAGGCATGTTTAACCACTGAGCTCTCCAGCTGCCCGACTTGGGGATATTACAAAGAGCAAATCCATTTAAAATAAACTTTCAGGAATATAATTTCTAGTATCTCAGAAAACAGCCAGAATCTTTTCCATTTAAAAACTCATCTATATCTTTTATTTTGGCGAATATAGCATTATTTTTGACAACTCTAGTCACAACCATTCATATATGCATTGTCAACTACCAAAGGTAGATAAGGCTGTAGCTCAGCTGGCATGCGTGAGGCCCTGGCTTGTTCTCTAGAACCACAAAGCAGGTAGTGTAGTGAAAGCACTCAAGAAACAGATCAAGGCCAGCTGGGATACATGAAACTTTACCTCAAAAAAGTAAATTGATTAATTAAAAAAAAAAAGAAAGAAACCAAATTTCTTAAAATGTTCTCCCATTTTTAAATACCACATTACACATTTCTTGTGTGATCTTGTCTGTGATTTATACTTCGTGCTGAGTTCTGAAACTGCTTTTTTTTTTTTTTTTAGAGAGTAGCACCGTCCTGTTCAGGACTCCTGCCTCAGTAGCTCCAGACTTCATGTTGGGAAGATATACTGGGCACCTGGATTTCACAGATTGGAAATATAAGTCTGACAACACTCAAGAGCAGGAGTGTAGTTATTTCTGCTGAGCCTTGCAAAAGTAAACATACTACCTTCAACTTAGACTCCTTGGTTAGTGGACTATGAAAAGCCACATGTACAAACCATTACTATCCATGTGACATCTCAAGATCTCTTGCTGGACATATATGAAATCCTCTAGGATTCTACGTACCCAGGTACAATGTCAGTTCTCTTGAGCTGTGCTTCTCTAAGCTGCAGAGCCATGTTAGTTGCCATGGATACACTGCGATATCTGCTCTAGGACTAATTTCACACAGACCAAGATGCCAGCTGACATGCTGACTTCATAATAAAGTCTTAATCTGGAATATATTCTACTGTCTGATCCAACTCTAAAAAATGGCAGTCATAATTTTAAGACTGACCCTGGTAGCTGGGTCTTGGGTATAATACAGCAAGCCTATGGTTTGTCTAAGAAAATGTCTGTGGTTAATGTAGGCCAAGAATCCCTTCTGTTCATCTTCCTGAGCAATAAAACACTGTCAGGAAGACACTCTCTGTCTGATGGCTTCCTGCAGCTAACTCACCTGGGATCACTGAATGCCTAGCATCTTATCCTGGTACCCCTGACACGTTCAGCTTTCAGGTACTCTGGGGATGTGGAGGAGCAAAACCAGTAAGCTATGAGAAGAACTCAGACGAAGCTCAGTAGGCGATGTTACTAAAGCTAACACACATTTCCAAGCTCACTTCTTTAATAACCTGCCCTGTCTTCTATTTTGAACTAAGAATATTCTCAATGGGAAGTATAGGATTGAAATGTTATGACTTTTAATATATGTATAGTTGAGGATAGGGCAGGCGGCTGTGCTATTCTAGGTCCTTGGGGACATAATTCGTAGCCCATTCTCTGTCTTTCTCACTGGGTCTCTTACTCCAGTTGCCTCTAAAATAATATAGGCAAGGGCTGGAGAGATGGCTCAGCGGGTAAGAGCACTGACTGCTCTTCCAAAGGTCATGAGTTCAAATCCCAGCAACCACATGGTGGCTCACAACCATCTTTAATAAGATCTGATGCCCTCTTCTGGTGCGTCTGAAGAGACAGCTACACTGTACTTAGATATAATAATAAATAAATCTTTAAAAAAATAATATAGGCAGTTTATTAAGTCCTCATGTAAACATCACAAGGTGGATGTCATCATCGGCCCCATAGATTAAAGAACTAAAGAAACACGTCCAAAGTCAGGTGAGAGCCAGATCCAAACTCATGTGCCTCACCTACACCACTTCCTGCTTGGCTCTGCTCCCTGCTAGAAGTGCCCTCAGGAGGCAGCAGGCAGTGTCTTACCTGGTCCAGGCTCTGGGTCTCCACACAGACAGAGCTGTCTCACCACGTCAATGATTTATTCAGTCTCTATGTCCTCTTTCTAAGGGAGCCTGGCAGCCAGCTCCCCTGCTTCCTGCTAAGGTTATTCCCCAAACTGGTTTGATGACAAAAACCACCCGGAGAACTTGTTAAACACACAGCCTCTCCCTATCCTGTTCTTGGAGATTCTGACTCATTGAGTCTGACATGGTCCCTGAAATGTGTATTTTTAACAAGTGCCCCAGGGGATTCTTCTCTTCTGCAGGTTTGGGAAATGCTATTCTGGGAGGTTTTAGCCAATGGGAGCAACCACTGCTGCCTTCAGGATCATATACGGAGTCAAATTATTACTAGGACGACCCCATTCCTACAGCTGCATTCACACAAACTGCTCAGCACATATGGCACAAAGTGGTTCTGGTTTTTTTCCAGGGAGAATGGATGGGATGTCATGCTGGGTGAATTGGAATGTCTGTGATTTTTTTTTCTCCTTTTCAAGTGATGACTGTTGAAAGAATTCTTTAATGGTTGTGCCCGTGAGGGAGTTTCTGTATTGCTCTGGTCATAGAACAGCTTAAATCAAATAGAAAGTATGCCATTCAATATAGTTCTTTTAAGTCTGCCTATGAGAATTCTGAACAAGAGAAAAATTAGTTTACATTCCTTAAAGACCTTAAAGCAAATTCTCTATAAAACCAAGACTGTGGGGCTTGAGGCTTTCTACTTAAGTGCTTATGAACCGTACACAGGATGACTTAGAATATCTTATAAGAGATTAATTATCAGTCTACAGACTATGATCAGAAGCAGAAATTATCCTCAATATTAAAAAGTCAAATGCAAAATTGTTGAAATTTATGATTATTAAATTGTGCTTAATGTTAGTAAAGATCCCAAATATGCCTAATCTACTCTGACACTGCTGCTTGTCATGACAGCACTTCCACTGTGCCACTAGTCAGAGCTGAATGTCAACAGCTGTATTAGAGTCAGAGGGGGCCCACGAATAAAAACAGAAATGATATTAAGAGACCATCAGCAGGGTTGAGTGCATTGGCCTTCCTGACCAGCGGAGTTCTCAGCCCAAGCCTGCTTTTCAAGAGCACAATTTCAGAGTCTGTTTCCAGCTTTGAGGTACAAGACATACCTACCTCTTGGTGGGAGTGGGCACTCCAGAGGACATGTGACTAACCACGGTGTCATTCATATTGGTCAGAGGGCGAGGAGGACTGAAAGAAAAGACATTTTACACCACATTAGTAATTACCAGGAGTGGAAGGAGGCAAAGGACCAGCTACGGTTCCTGTTGTGTGCAGGACAGGATGGTGGTGGGCTCAGATACGGAGTTTTCAAGGCCACAGCACCACAGAGCAGTGGACTATTAGGAGGCAACAGATTATAAAGACATTACTCTAGGGTGTACTGGCATATCCCGGAGTTCCAGGACTCAAAAGGCCAAGTTTCAGGCCAGCCTGGGCCATGGTGAATAGACTACCCCCTTATCCCCCTCCGCCCCCCCACACACAAAGAAAGAAGAAAAGCCTATTTTGAGATGGAACTTTGCTACTGCTTTATAGTTTAGTATAAAAGAATACACATTATTAACTTGCCTACTGTGCCTATTCTTTTGATGGTGGTGTCCTGGGAACTGAACCCAGTGCTTTGTACATCCCAGGCAAGTGCTTTACCAATGAGCTTAATCCCATCCTGACTTTTTGCTTGCTTGTTCTATGAGCCAGTCTCATTATGGAGCTCAGGCTGGCCTCAAAATGGAACTCCTTCTACCTGAGCAGCCTGAGTGGCTGGCATATGCCACCAAGCCCAGCTTTGTACCACTTGGTTTTGATTAATCTGGTTTTACTCCCCCTTTAAATATTACATTTGTGTGTGTGTGTGTGTGTGTGTGTGTGTGTATCTGAGCTCCTGCTCCTACCCACTAGATTCCTTTTCAAGATATTACTGGCAGTTAATGGCTGTTGGGGAGAGGGCTGTCACTGTCTGGAGTGGTGCAGCCACTGGTAAGTTGTCCAAGCTCCAGTAAGAAGCACTTTCTTAGCTGCTGGGTCCTCCTTGCTGCTGAGAGTGAATGGTGCAGAATGGTTTGAAGAAGTTACCGCCTGGGGACGCGGTCTGTTTTGCAGGCTGCACAGTACCTTCATGAGAACGCTCTGGGGAATTATTTAAGGGAGACCCAGAGGGTCCAGGGAAAAAGAAAGATTTCTCTCTCCATTTACCCATGCACCCCTACTCTCTCCTCAAACTAATTCCATTTCTGAGTAGGGAACCTTAAAAAATATTTCCCATTTGTACTGGCTGGTTTTATGTGTCAACTTGACACAGGCTGGAGTTATCACAGAGAAAAGAGCTTCAGTTTTGGGGAAATGCCTCCAGGAGATCCAGCTGTGGGGTATTTTCTCAATTAGTGATCAAGGTGGGAGGTCCCCTTGTGTGCCATCTCTGGGCTGGTAGTCTTGGTTCTATAAGAGAGCAGGCCTAGCAAGCCAGGGGAAGCAAGCCAGTAAAGAACATCCCTCCATGGCCTCTGCATCAGCTCCTGCTTTCTGATCTGCTTGAGTTCCAGTCCTGCATCCTTTGGTGATGAACAGCAAGCAGTATGGAAATGTAAGCTAAATAAACCCTTTCCTCCCCAACTTGCTTCTTGGTCATGATGTTTATGTAGGAATAGAAATCCTGACTAAGACAAATTGGTACCAGCAGAGTGGGGTATTCCTGTGACAACCTGACCATGTTTTGGGGAGGACTGTGGAAGGACTTTAGAACTTTGGGCTAGAAGATCGGTGTTAAGTGCTCTGTCCGATGTTGTATAGGAGCTTGGAAGATATGTTGAGAACAGTGCAGAAGATGGAGGCCTGGCTTGTGAAATTTCAGAGGGAAAATTAAAGACTCTTTTCAGGGCCATTGCTATTTTGGATTGTGAAGATTCTGTGGTTCTGGTTAGCTGGAGCTGAAGAATCAGCTGTGATTAACAAGATACCAGAACTACTAAAGTGAAAACTTTTCCTTACTGGGACTATTGATGCTGGTTAGCTGGAGCTAAGAAATTAGCGGTGATTAAGAAGAGACCAGCATCATTGAGGTGACATCTTCTGGGAAGTGTTTTTTGAGAGCACAGAGGCTGTGTTCCAGAGATAGCCAAATTTGTACCTCGTGCTGCAGCAGGACTTGGTAATGTGTAAGAGTCACCCAGGTGGTACTGGTTTTGAAGGCATGAAGGGGTCACACAGAGCAGCTGAGGCTCTGTACTGTGAGAGGCCATGGAAGGCCATTGGTGAAGGTGCAGCCTCAGTTGCAATTGATGGCCCAGGACTGAAGGGGTCATGCAAAGGAGTAGAGAATTGGCACCATGAAGAGAGCCTATGAGAGGCTATTGTTGAAGCCTAGTTCCAGCAGAAGACAGCAGTGTTGTGAAGATGCCAGTACCATGAGATGACCACCAAGAACAGCAGCAGCAGTGGAGTATAGGCAGCTGGAGCCTAGAGGACAAGGTATGTGCTAAAAAGGGCATGGCTGGAGAAGTGACCCAAGCCCTTGGAGGAGCCCAGAAGATCGTGAGTTGACAAGGGGTCAATTGTATTGGCTGGTTTTGGGTGTCAACTTGACACAGGCTGGAGTTATCACAGAGAAAGGAGCTTCAGTTGAGGAGATGCCTCCATGAGATCCAGCTGTAAGGCATTTTCTCAATTAGTGATCAAGGGGGAAGGGCCCCTTGTGGGTGGGACCATCTCTGGGCTGGTAGTCTTGGTATATAAGAGAGCAGGCCGAGCAAGCCAGTAAAGAACATCCCTCCATGGCCTCTGCATCAGCTCCTGCTTCCTGACCTGTTTGAGCTCCAGTCCTGACTTCCTTGGTGATGAACAGTAGTATGGAAGTGTAAGTGGAATAAACCCTTTCCTCCCCAACCTGCTTCTTGGTCATGATGTTTGTGCAGGAATAGAAATCCTAAGACACCATTTAGGGGAGGAAATGCAAAATGGAAAGTGAATTGTAAGGAACAAACTAGGGGCAGATTCAGGCCTCTGAATTTCATTTATTTATTTATTTATTTATTTATTTAATTATTTATTTTAAGGCAGGTTCTCAGCGAATAGTTCAAGTTAGTTCCCAGCTTCCCCCTTCCAAATTCTGTGATAAAAGGCCTGAGCCACAGTGCTTGGCTTGACTCTGCTAGTTAACAGAAATAGGGCTTGCCAGGCTAAATTCCAATTCTCAGCTGTTCTTCTGGCTTCCTGTCTCCATACAAACATCTAACCTTCAAGCCTGTTAATGCTAATGGCTGCACTGAGTTATAATCAATTAATCAATTGCTTTAGGTTGACTAATGATGGAATAGGTTGGACAGATTGGCTTACTTTTAGTCCTAAATTTATACTTTTGCCTCTGGGTCTTTTTAAAATCAATTGTTCTGCTTAAAACAAGGACAAAAATCCTATGGAGGAACCAAGTCAGAGGTAGCTGTTCACACGCTAAGGATTTCCCCCACTTCTAAAATAGTGACATTCCATGTTGCTTTCAGAATTAAATGTAGTTATCTGCTTTACTTCAGTTCAGTTAAGGAAATTGCTGCATCCATTTTCTCAGTGATGCTCTCAGAGGAAGTAAACATAGGAGAAGAATTAACTTCTTGAACATGAGTACATGTGACAAAAATGTCATGATCTGTAGCATTTTGTTTGATCTGAGACCACCAAAGTCTTCATATCTTTTGGCAGATATCATAACCAACTATTTATTACCTTTCCACACACGAGAAGTCTCTTCTCTAATGTGGAAAGCCAAACACTCATAGTTACACTGTATTCTAGAAACGTCTTATACCCTGTCCCCAAACTGACATCATCTCTAGATTTCTACCTCGTACTAATGAAAAACCATGGCTTTCCTGACCAATGAAACTAGCAAATCTCAAGCCTTCAGAATGGAGCTGCCACCAGAGCTGCAGGAAAAGCCACTAGGAAAGCCAGCAGCACCGAAGCACTCTTACAAATGCCTTTTGGGGCCTGGAGAGATGACTCCATGGTTCAGAGTCCTGGTTGCTCTTTTGGAAGACACAGGTTTGATTTCCAACACCCACATGGTGGCTTACAGTTGCCTGTAACTCCAGTTTCTAAGGATTTTCTGTCATCTGCAGGCACCAGGCATGCACACAAGCAAAACAGCCATACTCATACCATAAAAAATAATTAAGTTTCCCTTTTGCCAATAAGATACCCCTCCCTTAAATGAACAGATAAAAGCAGTTGATACAGGTAAAAGAGAGAAAATAATTTGCTAATCAGAAGGGCGATTTTCCTTTTTTTTTAAAAAAGATTTATTTATTTATACATGTAAGTACACTGTAGCTGTCTTCAGACACACCAGAAGAGGGAGTCAGATCTCATTACAGATGGTTGTGAGCCACCATGTGGTTGCTGGGATTTGAACTCTGGACCTTCGGAAGAGCAGTTGGGTGCTCTTACCCACTGAGCCATCTCACCAGCCCCGAAGGACGATTTTCTATCAGAAAATAATTTACTAATCAGAAGTCTTTGCAGTCTCTCTGTGAGGGTCGTGGCAGTAAGGAAGAGATGCAGACGTATCATATACACGTATGTGTAGGTGCGCATACGTGCAGGTGCCAGATAATGATGGATGTTCTGCCCTACTGTGTTCCACCTTGTTTCTCTGAGACAGGTTCTCATGCTGAACTTAGAGCTAGAATAACAGCTAGTAGCCCCACGAACACTGGAGCTACAGGAGGATGTGTCCCCACCGGGCTGGCTTTTTATGTTCAAACTCAGTCCTCAGCGTGTGCAGCAAGCTGTGTCATGCCACAAGCCCTGAGAGGTTTTTTGACTTTTGAATCTTTCTATATAGCCCAGGCTGACCTTGGAATCTTCCTCAGTCACTCAGCCTCCTATGTGAAGGATTTTTGGGTGGAACCCAGGATCCTGGAATACCAGACAAGTATTCCATCACTCAACTACATACAGGAGTCTTGTTTTTGTTTTCTTTTCTCCAGAGATAGAATTTCTTTGTGAAGCCTTGGCTGTCTGAAACTAACTCTGTAGACCAGGCTAGCCTCAAACATAAAGATCTGCCTCTCCCTCCTGAGTCCTAGGATTAAAGGTGTGTGCCACCACCTCCAAGACCACAACACACAGTCTGTCTCTTCCTCTTTTCCTCCTCCACCACCCCTGCCTCCTTGGTTAGTATTTTATCATCATTATCTTTCAAATGCCAAGCACAGTACCCAGTAAGTATTTGTTGGTTGTGATTCAGCACCATGTTGTGAACACAGCACAGTGTAGAGAGTGTACATGAAATGTGTGAATTTAGCTTTAGTGAAATTCTTGGTGAACATTATATTTGGTGCACACATTTGCAGCTGGAACAGGATTTCCCATCCTTGTATTGGAAACTGGTATCTTCCACTCTACTTATCTGGTCTGCTGTTTTTCCTTGTATCTAATCTAATCTGTGACTCAGTGAGACAGCCAATCAGCAAAGCAGTGTGTCTTTAACAGCAGCAAAACTTACTGAGTGTTGAACATGTATCAGTCTCAGTACAGATATCTTCCAGAATTCATATTTAAACCTTACATTTAAGAATGAAGACACACGGTGCTGTAATGTTTTTATTTATTTATGGATTTATCTATTTTGAGACAGAGTCTCTCTTTGTAGCCTGGGAGTCCTAAAACTCTATGTAGATAAGGCTGGTTTCAAATTCACAGAGATCGACATGCTTGGCTGGGGCTATAATATTCTTGAGGTTACAAAGCCAAATTGTGAGACAGCCTAGATTGTGGACCAAGGCAGCATGGCCTTTGCTGACTTCAATCCTGGCAGTCTGGTGCTGCTCCTGCCTCTGATTGCAAAATGCTGACGTAAGGTTATTTCTTTTTAGTGGCTAAATTGAAAGCAATCCTGTGGGGTGGGAAAGAGAACTCATCAGTCAGGAGAGCTTGCTGCTCTTATGGACTGGGTTCAGTCCCCATCACTGCCACGAGGCAGCTTACAACTGCCTCTAATTACAGCTCTGGGGGATCCAATGCCCTTTTTTTGCCTCCTTGGACACCTGCATGTATAAGCACTCAGATATACAGATACCTTTAAAATAAAATAAAACATTAGCTTTTAATAATAAAACATAGTTCTTGGAAACTTTCAAAGGAGCAACAGCAATGATGGTCCCAGAGTATGACTCTCCATGACATTATTATAACACTGCATTATAAGTTCCCATCTACACACCATCTTTGCTTTCTTTTCTTTTTTGAATCAGGTCTTACTATGCAGCAGAGTTTGGCTAGGAACTCCATATCCCAGCAGCCCAACCTCCTGAGAGACAGGGTTACGAGTCTGTAGCATCACCCGCAGCTGAACTTCTATTCTGTTACATAGAAAGCCACATAAAACAGAATAACTTACTTCTTTCAAAACTGTATCTCTAGTTTATTCAGAATGACTTAAAAGTCTAATCGTAATTTCGAAGTTCATCTGGGTATCTAATCTCAGTATAACAACATAAATAAATTTAGTGAGCCAATTATCTTCTAGATTGCTGACTTTAAAAAACAACAGAAATTTAACAATGGACACATGACCAACTTTGCGAGTTACAGCTTGTTTTTTGTTATTTTAAGATATGGTTTTTATTTTATATATATGAGTGTTTGCTACAATGTATGTATATGCACCACTTGTATGCAGTGCCCAGGAAGGTTAGAAGACATTGGGTCCCTTGGAACAGGAGTTAAAGAGGACTGTGAGCTAACAAATCAGGGCTAGGAAACAACCCTGGGTCATCAAGAGCAGGGGGAACTCTTAACTGCTGGGCCATCTCTCTACCCCCATGCTTTGGCTTTCGGTAATTCATTTAGATACAAGTTCCAACTGTGTAGACAGGGCTCCCTAAACAAGCACACAGACATAAAGTATCGCTGTCATGGACAATGGGAACAGATGAAAGAATAAAAGCTTGGTGGAAGAGTGACAGCCTCTTCTGTAGGACGTCAGATCCCTAGACCCTTAGCCCTACCTTGATTTTCAGTTTGTGTATGGAATTTGCTCCCTGACCCCAGAGCAGTTTTTATAGACATCAAGCTCACAACTCCACAACTCTACACCTAGGCAGCTAGCTTCCAGTCATGCACTGGGCATCTCTAAAAGATTTTCTGGCCTGTTTGTTCCCATTAGTGGGAAAGGGAATCCAAACTCAGGTCTTTATATTTGCACAGCAAACAACACATTGAGTCATCAGCAAAGGCCCAGACCATGATGTGTTTCTTTCCACTTAGTCATTATCTTCACAGATTTATAAGCCTTTCCCCCATTTTCTCTTTTTTTTTTTTTTAAAGATTTATTTATTATTATATCTAAGTACCCTGTAGTTGTCTTCAGACACACCAGAAGAGGGCGTCAGATCTCATTACGGATGGTTGTGAACCACCATGTGGTTGCTGGGATTTGAACTCAGGACCTTTGGAAGAGCAGTTGGTGCTCTTAACCACTGAGCCATCTCTCCAGCCCCCCTTTCCCCCATTCTCACAAGCGGAAATAATATATTGTCTAAAAAGAAAGCTAGCTATCATTATGGCAAAGGAAATTCTATTGCCCTGGTGAGATGTTAAGGCAGGCAGAGCTTAAAGTTCATCTTATTGAAGACTATTATTGAGACTATTATTCTCTTACAGAGTGCTATACCTGTAGGCGATAGTTATGGCAAGTGTGGCTCATCAGATCCTCCCTGAATAATGTCATGTTTTGCTCTTTATCTCTATCTAAACTACAAACTACCTCCTATTATTCTAATAGGTTCTATGATGATCTGCTAAAGCAAAGCTCAACATTAGACTAAACCAGGCATGGTGGCTCATACCTTTAATCTCCACATTTGAGAAGTTATGTAAGAGGAATGCTGTGAATTTGATGCCAGCCTGGCTTACAGTAAGCTCCAGAACAACTTACGCTAGACAACCTTATCTCAAAAATTAAAATCAAAGCATAACAACAATAAACACAAGTAGCCTTTTGAAAGTCATAAGGTTAAAAATAGTTGGGGGCTGGAGAGATGACTTAGCAGTTAAGAGCACAGGCTGCTCTTCCAGAGGACCCAGGTTCAAGTCCCAGCACCCACATGGCTGCTCACAACTGTCTATAACTCCAGTTCCAGGGAATATGACACCCTCAAACAGACATACATGCAGGCAAAACACCAATACACAGCCAGGCATGGTGGCATACGTCTTTAATACCAGCACTCGGGAGGCAGAGGCAGGCGGATTTCTGAGTTCGAGGCCAGCCTGGTCTACAGAGTGAGTTCCAGGACAGCTAGGGCTATACAAAGAAACCCTGTCTCAAAAAAAAAACAAAAACAAAAACAAAAAACAAACAACAAAAAACCAATACACATAAAAGTAAACAAATCTTTGAGAAAAATATTATCAGTGTGTATTATAGTGTAGCAAAAATATTGTGCACATTTACCACCAGTGAGGATTCTGACTTCCAGGAAGTACATTTTAATAGTCATTCAAGATGAATGACATAGGAGATATGTGTAATTTCCAAACCAACTTATAATCTAAATAGACTGTAATTAATCTGTTAATCAATCAATGAGTAGTTATGCCTCAATAATCATTTGTGATATAGATCTTATTTAATGAGGTATTTTTTCAGGAAGGAAAGGTTTAGCATATGAATTCTTTTTTAAAGATACATTTATTTCCTTACTGCGTGTGTGTGTGTGTGGGGGGGGTGAGGGGCATGCATAGCACAGCACAGCACATTCATGGATACCAGATGATAATTTACAGGAGGACTCTCCTTCCATCATGTGGGCACCAGGGATTAAACCTTGATTGTTAGTTTTGGAAGCAAGTGCCTTTACCTCCTGAGCCTCCTCACCAGCCACATAAGTCATTTGAGGGGGGTGGTTGAGACAGGTTTGTAGCCTTAGCTGGCCTGAACCTCACTATGTAGACCAGGCTGGCCTCAAACTCAGAGATTTGCCTGCCTCTGCCTTCCAAGGACTGGGATTAAAGGTGTGCGCCACCCCATATTATTTCTTATATGTTTACCATTACACTGCATCCAGAGACATGGAGAAGAATCTAGCGTCTTTCTCTACTCAGTGGTTCTCAACTTTCTTCATGCAATTCTGTATGTTGTGATGACCCCAACAACAAAATTATTTTCATTGCTACTTCATAACTGTAATTTTGCCACTGTTATGAATTGCCATGTAAATATCCAATATGCAGGATATCTGATAAGTGGCTCCTAGGAAAAGGTCATTTGACTTCCAAAGGCGTCACAACCCACATCTTGAGAAGTATTGCTCCATCTTTAGTAAAGAGTCAAATTGTGAAATGAAATAATTAGCAAATTAACTAAGTAACAGCATTTCCTGTGTATGTGTGCTTTGTTTTTGAGACAAAAGAGTCTCACTTGATAGACCATGCAGACCTTAAACTCTTAGAAATATTTTACTTCAGCCACCTCAGTGCTGGATGTACACGGACAGACCAACATATCCAATGTGATGAGAAAGTAGTGCAGGTCATCAAGTACACAGACACATTCCATTTTACTTTAAAAACCTTCACATCAGGGGCTGGAGAGATGGCTCAGTGGTTAGGAGCACTGTCTGCTCTGCCAGAGGTCCTGAGTTCAATTCCCAGCAACCGCATAGTGGCTGGCAACCATCTGTAATGGGATCTGATGCCCTCTTTTGGTGTGTCTGAAGACAGCTACAGTGTATTCATATACAATAAACAAACAAATCGGGCTGGTGAGATAGTTCAGTGGGTAAGAGCACCTGACTGCTCTTCCGAAGATCCAGAGTTCAAATCCCAGCAACCACATAGTGGCTCACAACCATATGTAACAAGATCTGACGCCCTCTTCTGGAGTGTTTGAAGTCAGCTACAGTGTACTTACATATAATAAATAAATAAATCTTAAAAAAAAATAAACAAACAAATCTGTAAAAAAAAAAAAACCTTTGCATCTTCTCTTTATTAAACTTAAGAGGATGTTTATTATTACTTTGTAGAAATAGAAATATCAAAAATTAGGATACCCAAGATATAAGATACAACTTGCCAAATGCATGAAATTCAAGAAGAACGAAGACCAAAGTGTGGACACTTTACCCTTTCTTAGAAATGGGAACAAAACACCCATAGAAGGAGTTACAGAGACAAAATTTGGAGCTGTGATGAAAGGATGGACCATCTAGTGACTGCCATATGCAGGGATCCATCCCATAATCAGCTTCCAAATGCTGACACCATTGCATACACTAGCAAGATTTCGCTGAAAGGACCCAGTTATAGCTCTCTCTTGTGAGACTATGCCGGGGCCTAGCAAACACAGAAGTGGATGATCACAGTCAGCTACTGGATGGGTCACACGGCCCCTAATGGAGGAGCTAGAGAAATTACCCAAGGAGCTATAGGGAACTGCAACCCTATAGGTGGAACAACAACATAAACTAAGCAGTACCCCGGAGCTCTTGTCTCTAGCTGCATATGTATCAAAAGATGGCCTAGTCGGCCATCACTGCAAAGAGAGGCCCATTGGACTTGCAAACTTTATATGCCCCTGTACAGGGGAACACCAGGGCCAAAAAGGGGGAGTGGGTGGGTAGGGGATTGGGGGGGTGGGTATGGGGGACCTTTGGGATAGCATTGAAAATGTAAATGAGGAAAATACCTAATAAAAAAAGAAATATCAAAAATTTCCCCCCTGAGAGAGGGTCTCACCGTGCAGCCCTGGCTGGCCTGAAACTTGCTATGTAAACCAGACTAGCCTTAAACTCATGAAGATATGCCCACCTAGGTCTCCCCAGTGCTAGGATTAAAAGTGTGTGCCACTAGAACTACTGAAATACCAACGTTCTTATTTAAGAAAATATGGTCCAGTGTGGTGGTTCTTATCTGCAATCCCACCATTCAGGGGACAGAAGCAGGAGAAACAGTTCCAGGTGAGCTGGGGCTATATAAGCGAGTTCCAGGCCAGCCAAAATACCCTCTACCCAACCCCCAAAACAGTAACGACAACTACACACGCACACACAATTGAGAGAAAGTATAAGTGGTAATTCTGCAAGCTCCTCCTCAGCGTAGAGCTGTGATGTCATGATGTGATGTCATCACTGACCTGTTCACACGGGTGATACACACATTCATTTTGAAAATAGACATAAATATCCTGTAACTTTCAGTGATTTTACTGAATTGGAAAGATACAGTGGGCAGCCCTTTGATAGCAGCTTTGAGAACTGCTAGATCTCTAATCTTCCGGAATTCTAACATATTGCCAAAACTAAACACAGCTACCAACAGGCAGCAAAAATACACAGGCAAGGAAATGTTTCTGCCCTCTGTGGCAGATATTGCTTCATTCTCTATAGGTCTGACGTCTTTGGCACTACACAGCTACTGTCACCAAGGAAACAGAACCATCATAGCAAAGGGTAATTTGCCTCATAGAACATAAAGCACAGGGCAGTCCTATAGCAGAAAGCCCTGAGACAGTCAAATACCACCGACATGGGGTAGAGAGCACGCTGTGAACGCTTAAAAATGAACATGGGCTGGTGAGATAGCTCAGTGGGTAAGAGCACCTGACTGTTCTTCCGAAGGTCTGGAGTTCAAATCCCAGCAACCACATGATGGCTCACAACCATCTATAACAAGATCTGACTCCCTCTTCTGGAGTGTCTGAAGACAGCTACAGTGTACTTACATATAACCAATAAATAAATCTTTAAAAAATAAATAAATAGATAAATAAATAAATAAATAAATAAAACGAACATACTCACCTGCATCAGAAGCCAAGTCTCACTGCAAATCAGTAACCCAGTTGACCCCATCAAGGATTCTACCTCATCAGGAACCTCAAAAGCACCTGCTCTGCCCCAGGGCCTCCCCTTCCTCAGGCCAACTGCTCCCAAGTACTAGTCAAGACAGTGGGGGCGGGGTTGCTAGATGAAGTTAATGGGGATGCAAAGGTGTAAAGCCAGGCCAACAGCATCTGTGTATACCTTTAATATAAAGAGCTCCTTGATATTACTGAACTAAGAATGGAGTTGGGGCAGATCCTAGGGGCAACCAGCCACTCCACACAGACCAGCTGGCCAAGCCCCAGAGGTTCACTGTCCTATCATCTGCTTAGTTCCCATCTGGAACTGGAACCCAGTTCCTCACACTGTAGTTGTCCACTCCCCACTTCCTTTCTGATGCACTACACTGTCCCAGGGGTAAGTTGGTCTTTTGTTCTTTGCTTTTGTTTTGCTGTGTGTGCGCGAGAGCGCGTGTGTGTGCTCACCTTCTCCTTGTAGAGGCAAGATTTCTCATGGAGCTGGTGCACTGCATACTGAAGCCTAGCTGAGTATTTCTCCTGTCTCCACTCCCATTGTAGGAGTGCTGTGTCAGAGACAGCATCACTGAATCCCATGTTTCTGTGTGGCTTACTGAGATCAAACTCAAGTCTTTAGTTCAACTTTACACACTGAGATATCTCCTTGGTCATATGAATCCATTTTAGGGGGGGTTTTACTTTTCACGTCAGCATTTATATCAACAGTCATGGTAGCTAGTATTTAAACAGTGGATGTCTCTGCTAGGTACTTGGGTTCTTAGTCTGGGATTCATTTCAACTTGCTCTATTTTTATTATAAGTTCTTATATACCTTTTATTATTTTATTTTGCTTTCATTTTATTTTGTTCAGAAAGTTCAGCACCTCTATTTGAGTAGACTAGCATATCAAACATGTAGTGAAAATCGAGGTATTTGGGAAGCCAAGGCTATACTGTGAGAACTGATGGTCTGGGGCAGAATGACATTATGATGCAAGCCATGTATGGGAGAATAATGTAGTGGGAAATCAGATGAGCATTAATAGTAATAGTACAAGGTTCTCTGGACACCAACACACTATCAAGTAAGACTCAACAAGCCAAGGTGGAGAGCAGAAGTGGGGACTTAATAACTACTGACCCCAAAACAAGAAGAGGCTCTTGAATGACTATAAGTGTCACAGACATCTTTATCGTGTGTTCCTTCTCACACATGTGCTCTCAAAGTCTGGTCGGCGCCTCTCACTGTTTGGGCCTTTCATGCATCTGCCCTCTGAGGAGCTGTCTTCACAAGCTCTTCACAGTGTAGTGCATCAGAAAGGAAAGGGGGGGGGGGGAGTGGACAACTACAGTGTGAGGAACTGGGTTCCAGTTCCAGATAGGAACTAAGCAGATGATAGGACAGTGAACCTCTGGGGCTTGGCCAGCTGGTCTGTGTGGAGTGGCTGGTTGCCCCTAGGATCTGCCCCTAACTCCATTCTTAGTTCAGTAATACATACCACCCCTGCTTCATTGAAGGCTTCAGACAGATAATATACTCTATAAAACAACCTAACAACTCTTTTCCTAACTATGAAATTTAAATAAGAAGTTCCTGATGTATTCTCTCTTAATATCCAGATGTTCTTAGTACTTACTATAATTTGCAAATATACATAGCTAGTGTTTTGTTTTATTTATGGACTGTTTTCACTCCAGAATTTAGAATCCTTGTTATATTTATTTGTGTGGCTTTAGTGTGTGTGCCCTAGCACACACCATGGCATACAGATGGGGAGGAGGTGTAGCTTGCTGGATTCGGTTTGCACCTACCAGGCCCAGGGATTGATCACCAGCCTTGGAGGCTAGCACCTTTACCCACTGAGTCACCATGCTGGCTAGTGAGAGCAGGGCCCATAGGACTTGTTTCACCTCTGTATTTATCTTATTCACATTGCATACTTAAAACCACGACTGTAACACAGCAGAAGCTCAAGAAATATCTGTTCAGCCAGGCAGAGTGGAGCACACCTACAATCCTCTAAAGTCAGGAGGGGAAACAGAAGGAAGAATCAAGAAGCTCAAAGCCATCTCTGCCTACACAGGTTTAAAGGCCAGCTCAAGTTACAAGAGACCCTCCTTAAACTTCAGTAACCATAACAAATCTATGAAATAATGAATAAGTCTCTCTTATACCTGATATTTTTATGATTCTACTTAATATTCTGACTTCAAACAACATCTCAGCTAAAACTCTAAAATGCCAAGAAGTGCAGGGCCCACCTGAACTGAATTGTAATGAGGTAAGTATCTAAACAGGGGGCTAGAAGGGTATCAGGCAGGCCACTTTGACTGGGAGAAGACATGATGATTAAATAAAACTTTCCGAGAATACCTGAACCCCTGGAACCAGCAGCACTGTGTGCATATGCTGAGCACAACTGGCCAACTATGCCAGCTAAACCATTCTTGAGGCTGGGTGCAGTGTTACACAGAAGTGCTGTGTGACTTTTCTATGAGAAATGCACAGAAAACACTACAGGTGGCCAAAGAAAGAATTCTGCATGTGTCCAGATAAACATGAATTTATGGGAATTACTTGCAAAGGCATGGGTAACTCTTAGGAAACTGCATCCCCAAAAGCCCGACCCAAGCATACTCCAGCACCCCAAAACTGTTGTGCAGCTGAGGCCTGATTATATGAAGTGAGATGGGGTAAGGGGCTGGAATCTCAGGTAAGGGTGGGTCTGCAGTCATCAGTCTTCTCCTAGAAGGTAACGACCTCATCTTGTGGGATGTCTCAGGAAGCAATCACATCTGCTCTAATTTCAAGATGATAAAGGCATGTCACCCCCAGAAGACAGAGCTCCACAGCTATAATTCCAGAACTCAGGAGGCCACGGCAGGAGGACCATGAGTTTGAGGTCAGCCTGGGATACACAGTAGGAACCTATCTTAAAAACAAAGACAGACAAACCCACACAGCTGCACATACAATTAGATAAGACACGAAGAGTATGAAGGAGTAAAACCATGTCAGATGGCATGATCTCACATGTAGAAAACCCTCCAGAACTCACACAAAAGGACTACTAGAGCAGAGTTCAGCGCAGCTGCAGGACGCAAGATCAATGAACAAAACATCAATTATATTTCCAAATATTAACAGTGAACAAGTCTAAAGTCTAGAAAAACAAATTCATTTACAATAGCATCAAAATAATAAAATAGCCATGATAAACATAACCAAAGTGTAAGACTTGCATTCTTAAAACTATAAAACATGCAGTAGGAGACAACATAAATAAATGGAAGGATGCCTCGCATTCATGAGTTAGAAAACTCCAAAGTTGGAAGGTGACAACCTCCCTGACATGACCTGTAGATGGAATGCTTCCATTATCAATGCCATAGCAGCCCTTTTCTGCAGAGCCCATTGAGCAGATTTAATAGAAACACAAGGAGTATGGAAAAGCTAACCTTACATCCAAAGGGTCAAAGCTGGATGACAGGTAAGGCATGAATTCAGACTTATTTCAAGAAAGCCAGTTTGATATCTGTTCAAATGGTCTGTAGATTCTTAGCACCACAGAACACAACAAATACTAAGAGCTCCTCCACCCTGCCAAGTGTTCAGGTCAGAGTTCAGACACACACATACATGTTATTGTTGCCTACAGAACCCAGAGTAAAGTTCATCTTGCAGCAGTGCTACACTCAAGGTCCTTACTGTCGCCGTCTGTAGACGCACTTCCAGGAAGCTGAAGGGCAGCATGCAGAGAGAGAACGTTTACGGCATGTTTTCCTGTTAAAGATGGTAAATTAGCGGTGCTGCCAGTACCTTTTCCCGTGGAGTTGCTTCACTGCCTACCTCAGCTACAAGTCTGACTTGAGGCTTATAGTCAAGTTATTTTTCTCACTGGCCTGGGAGTCATAAGAAGCCAGTGACCCCCAGGGATGTGACTGGCTTCACCTCCCTAGTGCTAGGATTACAAGTACATGCTACCAAGTCTGGCTTTTTTTTTTTTTTAATTTATTTATTTATTATATGTAAGTACACTGTAGCTGTCTTCAGACGCTCCAGAAGAGGGCGTCTGATTTAATTACAGATGGTTGTGAGCCACCATGTGGTTGCTGGGATTTAAACTCAGGACCTCTGGAAGAGCAATCAGAGCTCTTAACCACTGAGCCATCTCTCCAGCCCGAAGTTTGGCTTTTTTATGTGGGTTCTCAGGACCAAACCCAAGTCTTTGAACTCATTGCACACCAAGTGATTTACTGATGGAGGCATATCCCTAGCCCGAAAACTGTGTGTGTTCCTATATTTGTGGTGCATATGTGTGCACTCAGGGTGGCCAAAGGGTGACCTCAAGTCTCACTTTTCAGAGGCCATTGCCTGATTTTGGAGAAAGGTCTCTCACTGACTCAGAACTTGTCAGCCTGGCTGTCCAGCAAGCCCTGGGAATCTGCCTGTCTTTGATTCATCAGCACTGTGATTATAAATGTGAGCCACCATGCCCAGCATTTTTACATGAATCCTGAAGACAAAACTCTTCTCTTCAAACTTGCTGAGCTTCCTACCTCTCTCCTCACTATCTGTCAAACATAATTTCTTTTTAAAAATTATTTATTTATTATTATTTATTTATTTAATGTGTGTGTGTGTGTGCATGTAGATACCCACAGAAGCCTAAAGAGGTCATGGGATTTCCTGAGATATAGATACAGATACAGATATATACATGTGTGTGTGTGTATGAATATATATGTATATGTCTACATACATATCACAGGCTGGAGAGAAGTCTCAGTGGTTAAGGTGCTCACTGTGCAAGCTTCATGGTTTGATTCTGCAATCCCAGAACCCACATAAAGAACCTGGAAGGAAGCAGTAGCACAAGTGCCTGGTACAGGGTACTGCGAGCAGGGCATGGGAGGTAGAGAAAAGGGAATATCTGGAAGCTCCTAAGCCACTGAGGTTAAACATGGTGAAAGGCAAGGACCGACATCTGACGTTGTCCTGACCTCGGCATGTATGTTGTGCACTCACATACATAATGACAGTGTGTGCATACACAGCAAGCACACACACACATACACTCTTGTGTGTACACACACACAAATTATAAAAAGCTTACCGTGAAAATAAAAAAGGAAAAGCTTATTAACACTCATCTATGTCTTCTTTCTCTCCGTCTCTCTTTCCATATCCATCACAAATGTTGAAGGTCCATGGAGACTCAGTTTTATCCGGTCCTTACATCCCTGACATCTGCACCTTTGTTGTCACTACAGGTTCTCTGAGTTGGTGACAATTACCACAAGGTGTCTGTCATCTCTGTTTCTGCATAGACTGGATAGAAGCTGGTCTTCTGCATCTAATGTCCTGAACAGAGACTTTACAGCAGCCTCCTCCAGAACACCATGCCAGCTGACACACTCCTACAGTCACCCATGTGTTTAAATGTAAACACTGGATTTACTTAAGTAGGCTTGATATCATGGCAATGTAGAGACTCACCTTAACAAGGTGAAAATATTTTTTTAAACTCACAAAAATTATTTAGAAGAATTGTTCCAGCCAAGTGTAGTGGTACTTGGGAGGAAGAGGTAGGGGATCTTTGTGAGTTCAAGGCCAGCCTGGTCTACATAGGACAACCAGAGAAGAAAGCTCATCTCTATTAACAAATCCTTATCATATAGAATATTACCTTTGACCAAGTTTGGGTGCAAAGAGAGCACCCAAAAATACTAAAGTCTCAGATATTTGGAAATTAAAAATTGCCTTCAGATTACATCTAAGAAAAAAACTACAAAAAATGTATTAGCCATCTAAGAAAGTAATAAACTAGTAACCAGTTTTAATCTTTTTGTTTTCTCTTCTGCATTAAATATCATCTATAAATTGCTGGTTCCCAAATTTATATTTCCAAAGTTCAAACACTCTATGACCACACCCTGATGTATAGAAGGTGCGAAAAAGGGCATCAAATTCCGTGAAACTGAGTTATAGACAGTCCTCTGCAAGAGCAGCCCTGTCCTTAACTGCTGAGTCATCTCCCTGCCAGCTCCCAATTCCTTTTATTTTGAAGATTGGGTATTGCTACATAGTCAAGGATGGACTTGACCACACCGCAATCCTTTTCTTTGCCTCTTTAAAGCTGAGGTTACAACTACAGACCTTCAGGGTAACTCTACAGTGTGCCCAGCCTCTCTTTGAAAATAATCACTAGGATTTGCTGAGATTTGCCACTGTTGCCTCTATCTTTATTTCACGCTCTGGAAGGCTAATTTTCAACTGACTTTCTTTAACCTAGATGCTAGAATTTCATCTCTGTCTTCATCTCTTTCACAGCATTCTATATTCTAATATCCCAGATTTATCTTTCAGTAATTTTCTTCCAGTCCAGATTAGATGTCTACTCTGATATTTATTTTTTCTCATTGAGATTTCTAGTTCGTTTTCAGTTCATAGACGTTTGATTTGCATTTCCTTTGTGTTTTTTGCTACTTTCCAGGGTTTTTTTTCTCCCCAAAATTAATTGTAACATTTTCCATTTTTAACCTCCTACTGTTACAAATAAAGGTACCAAGTCCACACATTTTTATACCTGACAACTAAGACTCTTTGAGGGAGTTTACCATGTTTTCTTTTACTTCTTATTCTCACCAGTTTGTAACATTTTCTGGTTTGTGGGAGCTCAGGCTCCTTGGACCTTTACTGAGAGGATTATTTGAGGCAAAGGTTTTTAAGGGCAATCCTTTCTAGAAGACTCGATTTTTTTTTAAAGATTTATTTATTATTATACCTAAGTACACTGTAGCTGTCTTCAGACACACCAGAAGAGGGTGTCAGATCTCATTACGGGTAGTTGTGAGCCACCATATGGTTGCTGGGATTTGAACCCAGGACCTTCGGTAAAGCAGTCTGTGCTCTTACCCACTGAGCCATCTCGCCAGCCCAAGACTCAAATTTTTGATAGGCAAACCAAACAATACCCAAAAAAAGAACAATTCTTTTAATATTTTTTAAAAATTTTTTTTCTTTTTTTTTTTTTTGGTTTTTCGAGACAGGATTTCTCTGTGTAGCCCTGGCTGTCCTGGAACTCAACTCTGTAGACCAGGCTGGCCTCAAACTCAGAAATCCGCCTGCCTCTGCCTCCCGAGTGCTGGGATTAAAGGCGTGCGCCACCAAGCCCGGCTTTAAATTTTTAATTAAGAAACTTTCCAGGTTGAAGAGAAAGCTGGTAAAGCAGGGCCCTACAAACTTGGCAACCTGAACTTTATCTCTAGAACTCAGGAGATGATGTACAGAGGAGCACTGCAGCATGTATTAAGCTAGCTGGCCCACAATCTTCCAGCCATGTCTCCACCTGTCTCTTGGTTAGGGTATTCTGGGACTAGAGATACTACTACTACTACTACTGTCTGGAGGTTTTTATATGGGATCTGAGAATCCAATCCCAGTTTTCAGGCTTGTCAGCAAGCGTTTTACCCACTGAGCTATCTTCTTAGTCCCTAAGTACACACAAACATACATGTTAAATGTATATTCACATATACATATACATACATAAACACATGCATGCACAGGCACACATACATTCAAGTGCTTTAGTATAATCTGCAGTTTCTCAAACCCACTGGGGACTTAGATGTACTCTTCATGGTAAGAGGAACTCCTGCAGACTGGAGGTTGTCTTACGGCTTGCCGTGGTTTGAATGAGAACGGCACCATAGACTCATATGTCTGAATGCTTGGTTCCCAGATGGTGGAACTGTTGAGAAAGGAGTAAGAGATGTGACCTTCCTGGAGAAGGTGTGCCACTTGGTCTCACAGCCCAGTTAGCCTCTGCCTCTATCTGCTGTGTTCACATATGAGGTGTGAGCTCTCAGCTAAGGCTCCAGCCTTCTTCCTTCTTTGTCTGCCTTCTGCCACAATGGTATGGTCCCTAATCCTCATGAATTGCAAACCATAGTAAGCTATTTCTTCTATAAGTTTCCTTGATTGTGGTATATCTTTGCAGCAATAGAAAAGTAACAAAGACAGGGCTGGATCTGTGAGTGCCAATTTATAAAAAAGACAGACACTTCTTTGGATGATGAAAATATCTGCAACCAGATGGTAGTGATGGTTAAAAATGCTATAAATTTAGTAAAAGTAATGTAATTTGCCACAATGAGCAAATTTTATGGTATGTTTATGATGCATATACTTCAAATTTGTTAAGATAACTTTATGTGTTTCTTAAACATTTTTATCTTATTTTATGTGTATGGGTGTTTGCCTATATGTATGTCTGTGTACTATGGTTGTGGAGGACTCAGAGACCATAAGACTGCTTTGGATCCCCTGAGAGAGACAGTCATGAGGTATCATGTATGTGCTGGGAATTAAACTCAGGTTTTCTGAAGAACAACCAGTCTCTTAACCACTCAGCCATCTCCCTAGCCCAATTTTATGTGTCTTTAACCTAATTAAAAAAGGAGGAAGAAGAGAAAGAGAGAACTGGGGAAATGACTTAGTTGGCAAAGTTCTTGCTTTGCAAGCATGAGGAACTTGGTGCTGACTCCCACCCCTCATGTAAAAGCTGAGCATGACAGACAGCACTTCTGTAACCCCAGTGCTGGGGATGGACAAAAAGACAGACAGACCAATGAGCTCAAAGAGAGGGGTGGAGGGAGAGAGAGGGAGGGAGAGAGAAAGACAGAGACAGACAGGCAGGCAGGCAGACAGACAGACAGGGGACACAGTTGTGTTGCTGAGTACTTGCCTAGGATAGATGATGTACTAGGTTTGATTCCCAGCACTACATAAACTAGGTACAGTAGTCTATGCCTACAATCCCAGTGCTGGACAAGTAAAGACTGTATGATTAGAGGCTCAGGAAATTCATGGGGCTAGGGAGATGGCTGGTTATGAAAAATACTTGCCAAAAAATTAAATAAATAAATAAATAAATAAATAAATAAAACCCCCAAAACAAAAAGACAACAAAAAAAGAAAAAGAAAGTAAAATACTTGCTATATAAGCATGAGGATTAGAGTTAAAAGCCCAGAACTCACATGAAAACCAGGGGATATATGACGGTTCACCTGTAATCCCAGTGTTTGGAAGGTGAAGACAGTGGATCCCTGGAATAAGCTAGCAAGCTAAGCAACCAGAATTGCAAAGTTCCTGGTTCAGCAAGAGACCTTGCCTCCGCAGAAACAGAGTGGGGAGCAGCTGAGGAAGACACCCAACATCAGCCTGACCTCTGCGTGTCTGCATGCCTCATATAACCCACCTCGCTAAGAATGGTTTCAGTCACTGAGCAATCCTCCTGACTTAGGCTCCACAGTGCTTATATTACAGACATGATCTACTTTCTATGGCTTGTTATTCTTTTTAATAAATCTTATCTTTATTTTATAAATAATTTAATACCATTTAATTTTTTGAATTAAATTAATCTAAAGATAAATTACAACTTACTGTTATGGGCTGACGAGATGGCTCAGTTGGCACAATAGCTGCTGAATCAATGTAAACAGCCATGAGCGGTGAGTGGTGCACGGCTGCAATGTCTGAGAGGCAGAGAGACAGGAGGATCCCTAAAGCTTTTGGTTAAATTAGCATGTTCCAGGTTCTGTGAGCAACCTTGTCTCAAAAAATAAGGTAGAAGGCTGGGGAGAGGCTTCAGTGGGGAGGATACCTGCTGCCAAGCTTGACGACCTGTTCGATAGCCAGTGCCCACACAGCAGAGACAATCAGCTCTCACAAAGTTTACTCTCATGTGAACACACAAAATACATAAAATGTAATAAAAAAGAATAAGGTAGGGCTGGAGAGATGGCTCAGCAGTTAAGAGCACTGATTGCTCTTCCTGGGTCCTGAGTTCAAATCCCAGCAACCACATGGTGGCTCACAACCATCTGTAATGAGATCTGATGCCCTCTTCTGGTGTGTCTGAAGACAGCTACAGTGTACTTATAATAAATACATAAATAAATAAATACATCTTTTTTTAAAAAAAAAAGAATAAGGTAGCGAATAATTAAAAACACATACCTGGCCGGGCGTGGTGGCGCACGGCTTTAATCCCAGCACTCGGGAGGCAGAGGCAGGCGGATTTCTGAGTTCGAGGCCAGCCTGGTCTACAGAGTGAGTTCCAGGACAGCCAGGGCTACACAGAGAAACCCTGTCTCAAAAAAACAAACAATAAAAACAAAACAAACAAACAAACAAAAAACATACTGGGTCTGAAGTCTTGCCTTCATAAACATGTACATGTGTATACAGACTACCTCCTCCAAATTATCTTTAATGATTTAAAAATAAGAAGGTCAATCCCAGATAGTGTCCCATCGGCTGGCTTCCACTTGTGGACTACAGTGTGGCAGCTCTGTTACAAACTCAATGAGTCCTAGTTGCAGTAGAAGGACATGACCCTTCGCTTCTTGTCAGAATATGAAAATAATACAGACATGAAGCAATCCCAGTTTGGTTTGCTCTCTGTCAGAAAAAACCAGCCACAAACTGAAGTGAAACTCGAAGTAACCTCTAATTAGAGAAATCAGGCTTAAGGACTCTGTGGCTAGATAATTAGACCCTTAGCATGAACAAATTGCTTGAACTACAACAGTAGGTTTATCAAAGACATCAAGAGCTGCAAATTGGATGAAAATGTTTTGACCAAAAGATAGACGAATTTTTTCAGAGACTTAGAAGAAAAGTTGCTAGAGTGCTGATAGACTAATTAATTAGTTTTGTTTTGAATACAAGCCCTGAGATTCTAGAAACCTTGTTTACTTGATAGTGTCAACCTCCCCTAAAAGGACATAAGGAATTATGGCTGCCATCTAGTGGAGGCTTTTGGAAGGTGTAGGGATATGACCATGGAGACATTAAGACTAAGGAGAAAACAAAAACAAAAAGATATGTACTGTGCCATTCATTCATTTATTCTTCAATACATGTAAGTGCTCCAGTGCCCCAGGTACTACTTACACACCTAGGGCTCAGCAGAGAGGGAGCCGAAGCCTTCTGGAGCACACCAAAGCCTTTTGGAGCACACATTTTTGCGATATAAGAACAGATTTGAAAGTTCTAACTTACTGATGGAATCCTAATTGCTTACAAGCTGTTTCATATACATTGTTATTAAAGAATATCCTGAGGTAACTGAGTGACTGATTATCACAAACTTCAAGAAAGAGAACTGAGGCCTTCGCTTTCCTTCAGTCACTTTCCACCGCTGCCTTCTATGGTCCAACCAATCCCTCTGGATTCTGAAACGTGCCATTGGTTTACACTACACTTTAACTGTTGACTATCTCTGCCCCAAAGGCTTCTTAGCACAACAGGAAGCAGGAGATGGAAGGAAGACTGAAAGGAAGGTGGGATGTGGACACAAACCCCAACACCCTTGCCTTTGTTCCTGTCACTCGGCCTCACTGAGGCTGTACTTGGCTTTTCAACAGACTGGTGATAGACATGCCATCAGGGTTGCTGTGAAGGTTAAGTAAGCAAAAAGCTAGACCACTGGGAGTCCCCAGTATCAACATCTGACCTTTAAGTCTGAGAACCTGAACAAATCCTGATACTATGCAAACAATGAGACGGTCAAATATACTTTATTTCATCATTAGCTTAAATTTCTACCCCAAATTGCTACCACAGTTTTTAATTTTTCCTTGTTTATTTTTTGAGGCTGAGTCTTACGTCGCCTTGGCTGGCTAAGGCTATATGAAACCTCTGATCCTCCTGCTTTTACTTCCTAAGTGATGGGATTATAGAAGTATGCCACTACACCTATTATTTCTTGTTATGCAATAGTGGAAAAATGTAAGATTTTGTGTGCTTGTTGTGTATGTAGTGTGTGTACTTCTGTGTGTGTGGGGTGCATGGGGTGGGTCAGAGGTTAACAGCAGCTGTCTTTCAGTGACCATTTTCTACTGTTTAATGTTTGAGAGAAGGTCTCACTGGACCTGAAGCTCAAGTGTTTGGTCAGACTGGGTGGTCAGTAAGCTTCAGGGATCTGCCTGTCGCCCCAGCATGGGGACTGTAGGCACAGGTCACTGTATCTGGCTTCTTACAGGTTCTGAGGATCCACACTCAAGTCCTCATGTTTGCACTTTATCAGCTAAGCCATCTCTTTAACACTCCCCACCCCACACAGCTTCGGTTTGGTTTTGTTTTGAGACAAGATGTCTTTTGGCTGTCCTGGAACTTGCTCTGTAGAGTCAGGCTGGCCTCAAACTCAGAGGTCCACCTGCCTCTGCCTCCTGTGCTGGGATTAAAGGTGTGCACTATCACCAACTACTACTGCTATTACTCCCACTTCTTCCTCTTCCTCCTCTTCCTCTCCCTCCTCCTCCTCAGTCCCTTTAAAGACAGGGTCTCACTAGGTAACCCTGGCTGACTTGGGACTCAGTGTGTACATCAGGCTGAGCTTGAACTCTCAGGATCTTTCTGCTTCTACCTCTCTACTGAGCCTTACACACCTTTTAAACAACAAACTCTCACTCTATAACCAAACTGTCCTAGAACTCAGAGCAATTTTCCTGTCTCAACCTTCTAAGTGCTAGGATTACAGACATGAGCTACCATACCAACCTTGGACAATTTTTTGTTTTGTTAATTTTTATTTTATTTTGTTGGGGATGGGGGACACAGCATGGCACACGAAGTGAAGATTAGAAGAAACTTGGAAGGAGAATTCCACCATGTGTTCTGAATACCAAACTTAAGTTGTCAAGGTTGGTAGCAAATGCCCCCACCCAATGACCCATCTGTTCAGCCTCTTTGTTTGTTTTTAATTAATTTATCATGTGTGCACTTGTGCTTACATATGTACACATGTGTACACACACACACACATACACAGAGAGATCAAAAGACACCATTACATCAGTTCTCTCCTTCACACTGTTGGCTTTGAGAACCAAACGAAGGTCATCAGGCTTGGTGGCAAGCACATTTCCCACCTGAGACAGCACTGACCTTGGAGTTTTAATTTTATTCTTGCCCTGTAATGTTGGTAAGTTTAGTTTTTTGTTTGGTTTGTTTTGGTTTGTTGTAAAAGAGTCTTGCTCTATGGCTCAGGCTGGTCTGGAATGCACAAAAATCGTTCTGTCGGACTCAAAGTGCTAGGGTTGAAGGTATGAATCACCATATCTACTTAACTGTATTTATTTGAGCACATATGTGTATGTTTTCATGTGTTCATATGTGTATGGGTACACACATGTGTGTGTTTATAGAACCCCAAAGTTGATGTCAGGTGTCTTCCTTGCTCACTCTTTACCTGTTGAGAAATGGTCTCTTGCTGAACTCAGGACTCACCAATTCCAGCGACTCTAGCTTGCCACCTTGCCCTGGGCACCCTTCTATGGCTCCTGGAAGCTGAGATTATAGGCAGCTGCTATGCCTGCCTGGCTTTTATATGGGATCCAGGGATCTGAATTCTGGTCACTGCGCCTTCTTACCAGCCTTAAACTTAAGGTGTCTACTGTGTCCATGGCCACAACAGTGCACAGCACTACAGCTTCTCAAATGCTGCACAGCTGGTGCCTCTCCAGCTGGCCTCTCCTCTTTTATTCTAGTCCTGCTCCTTATCTCAGCAGACAGACAGTGGGGCTTTTGTTTTTTATCTTTAAATTTTTTTAACGGAAAACTTGATAAGGCTACAGATCTTCAATTCAGGATAATGCTCATCAATGAGCAGCAACAGCCCAGGAGTCTTTGGCAGCCCCTCTGGAGCATCAGGGCTCTGGTTCCAATGCCTTTTCCTGCCAGGACACCCCGCCCTCCACAGTAATCCCTAGTCATCTTTGGCTTCATTGTAAATGTCATTTTTCATGAGTGCATTTCCTAGCTTGGCACCAAGATAAAGACAGACGATAAGGTAAAGACATTGCCAGGCGTGGTGGTGCACGCCTTTAATCCCAGCACTTGGGAGGCAGAGGTAGGCAGATTTCTGAGTTTGAGGCTAGCCTGGTCTACAAAGTGAGTTCCTGGACAGTCAGGGTTACAGAGAAACCCTGTCTCAAAAAACAAAAAACAAAAACAAAACAAAAAAAAAAAGAAAAGGAAAGAAAGAAAAAAAGGTAAAGACATCTTGTTACAGAATTAGTTTGCATATTAGGCCAAATATGAGACATTATTTTCCAAAGATTCAAAGTAAATAGGATAGTTATTCTGAATACAATGGAACAATTGTGAAACTGATCAGAAACCATGAAACTGGTTCATCAAGAAATTCTCAGGAGATTTAAAGAAATCCCTAAGCCCCTTGGTATTTAGTTCAAAGAATGCCAAAGGCACACAGCTGAAGAATACGTAACACAAGGATGCTATTCTTTCAAATACAATTTCAGACATCTTTAAAAGATATTTATCTAGTTGGTGAGATGGCCTGCCCTGGGATGCAAATGGTGAAAGGAGAGAAGTGACTCCCAAAAGTTATCCTCTGACCTTCACATGGCATAGCATAGCATGCGCTTGCACAGACACACACACACACACACACACACCCCTTCCATACGATAAGGAAGGAAGTAAATAAACAAGACACTGATCTGACACCAGGTAGATGGTACAAAATGAAAGTTAATTATGAACTGACATGTCACATCAGGCAAAGGGCTCTTCACTTGTGCTTCCTGAAGGGCAGCTCTAATGTCTCCCTGTTGCCGAGCTTCCGGATATGCTTTATGTGCTCATACAGATCACATTTTAAAAAAAATTTGTCTTTTTGTTTCTTTTTTTCAGAGCTAAGGCCCCAACCCAAGGCCTTGCACTTGCTAGGAAAGCCCTCTACCACTGAGCTAAATCCCCAACACCCAGAATCACATATTTTTGAAATTTGGATAAATGGTCAGGGTATACTAGTCCCTCTGTAAAAGTTCTACTGTAACCAGAGATTCTAGGCAAAAGCCTAGGTTCTGGCAGCCACACCTGACTAGGCATGACCGCCTGCCAGAATAAACTGATTAAAGGGACAAGAGACGGTGAAAATTGGAGAAGAGAGATGAATTCAAACGGCCACATTAGGAAGAGAACAGATTTCAGTGACTGAGGCTGGAGAAACGGCTCGGAGGGTAAGAGCACATGGCACTCTTGCTGAGAGCCAGGGTTTAATTCCCAGTACCCGTAAGGTAGCTCACAAGTATCTGTAAGTCTAGTTTCAGGGGCACTAAGGAGGTTGATGAGAACCTTGGTCTTTGAACCAGAAAGAAGAAGTTGAGATAAAGATAAACAAAATGGATAGAGGACAGGAAAGGACCTTTAGTGACTGCTTGACAGAGATGCTTCAGAAAATGTCTGAGAAAGACAGAAGGAAACCCTGAAAGCCTTCCTGCTCTAATGATGACCTCTGGAAGGTTCCATTTATTGTGAGGAGCGGGTGCAGCTGCCGCCCCAAGATGGCGCCCGGGACAGCTGCCAGGTCTTTGACCTGCGCCTGACTTCCTCATTACCTCAGACTTAGCCACATCCTAGCCGCCTGCACTGCGCAGACGCCATGCCTTGTCAGCTCGCCTGAGGTGTCATCACTTGCTGTGAACCAATGGACTGCTGTTACATGACTGGGGTGATTGGGAGGAGTCAGTAGGGTATTTAAGGCATGCCCCGGGGTTGTTCGGCAGATTCCCGTTCCTGCATTGCAATGCTAAGTGTTCCTGAATAAACCTGCTTGATGAAGGACAACGCGGTGTTGCGTTGCGTCTTTCCTGCTGGTCAGGGTGGATGCGACAATTTTTAAATATGAAGTGCATCAGCAAGAATGTGACTGATGAGGCACTACCACAAACAGTGCAGGAGGCTGGTGGAGATGGAAAGGCTAGGAAGCAAGAGTTCCTGGGCATTATGAAAAAGACCAGCCTTAGTGCTTCAAGTCGACTGCACACAGTCGTGACTAGACTTAGTATCTGTTTAATCTGACTTCTGAGAACACAAATCCACTTCAGCTACAACTATCAATCTCATTTAGCCTTTTTGAAGTTTTTCTTTGATATTATCATTCTTTGTAAAATCATCTACTAATTAATTTAATTATAGGAAGCTAAGCAAGAGTGCATTAGAATGGACAGAAAAGGTCTTTTGTTGCTGTGTTTTATGTTGTGTTTTCAAGACAGAGTTGCTCTGTGTATTCCTGGCTGTCCTAGAACTCTCTCTTTAGACCAGGCTGGCCTTGTTTGTGCTCAAAGAGCCACCTGCCTCTGTCTCCTGGGTGCCGGGATCAAAAGTGTACGCCACCACTGCCCCAGTCAGAAGAGGTCTTAAAGTCTACCTGTGAAATATTCTTTTATCATATTTGTCATGCATTTCCAGAGAAGTACAGACACAAAATGATTTGTTTATTTACTCATGGTGGGGGAAGTAGGACACGAGATGAGAGAGAGATGTATATGTGCAGGTCATATATGTGGAGGACAAAGGGCAAGTTGTAACACCTGATTCTCTGCTTCCACGTGGTACAGTTAGGAATCAAACTCAGGGGTTATCAGGTTTAGTGGCAAGTACCTTCACCTGCTAATTTGGTTGTTCTTCAATAACGCCTGCTTTTAGTTGATATTTGAGTAATTTTTAAAAAAAATAATGTTACTGAAATTATTATTTGGGTGTATGTTTGTGTGTGTGTGTGTGTGTGTGTGTGTGTGTGTGTGTGTGTATGTTCATGCAGAGGTCAAAGGTCAATTCTTGTTTGAGACAGGGTCTCTCAATGGGGCCTGGAGCTTGCCAATTAGGCTAGACCAGGTGGTTAGTGAGCCTCAGGGAGCCACCTGTCTTGTTCTCTCTAGCACAGGATTTCAAGTATGCACCACCTTACTCAGTGTGTTAACACGGTTTCTGGAACTCAAACTCAGGTCCACAAGCTTGCAGAATAAGCACATTAGCAATTGAACCATCCCTCCAGCTCCATTTTTCTCTGATACAATCTATTAGGGGCAAGGGAAATGGCCTGCTGGTAAACCACTTGCCTTGTACACACCAGAACCTGAGTTCGGGTCCCAGTGCTTATGTGAAAATCTAGGTGTGGCAGGCCACAGTTGTCACTCTAGAGGTGGTGGAGAGGGGCAGCTCTGAAGCTCACTGGCTAGTGAGTCTAGCTAAATGGATGTGCTCCAGGGGGAGAGACCTTGTTCTAAAACCTTTTAATGTGGAAATTGACTGAGAAAGACATTCAACACTGACCTTTGCTTTCCATAGTCATGCACATATATGTGCATGTCTCCCCATACATACACACATACACACTGAAAAGACACGTACATATACTATTTCTGAGTTCAAGGACAGCCTGGTCTACAAAGTGAGTTCCAGGACAGCCAGGGCTACACAGAGAAACTCTGTCTCGAAAAACCAAAAAAAAAAAAAAAAAAAAAAAAAAAGTTTTTTAAATAAGCACATACTCTGAAATTTGGCTATACAGTAATGCTGTTTTAATGCTGTTTTGTCTTAAAGCCTTTCTTACTTATTAAAAAAGAGAGGAAAGAAATGAGAAAAATTAAAGTCCAGATTCACTTGTAAACAGTGCCAAACCCTAACAAAATATTACCAGGCAAAATTCAACTGTGCTTTGGATAACCAACCCAGGTTTGTTCCAGGAAGGAAAGAGTGACTTTTAAAAACAGGCCTGGGAATGTAGCCAGTGGTAGAGTGCTTGCCTCATATGTGGGAGGCTCTGGATTTAACCCCTAGCATCATAAACATACAGATAACCCCAACTAACATAATTCACTATATCAATTAATGAGGAAAAAGAAAATCATACAATCATCTCAAAATAAAAAAATCAGATAAAACTCTGCATCTGTTCATTACCAAAATAAATCAGTCTTTTAAAACAGAAATAAAAAGGAAGCTGATTAGCTTGATTAAATCTATAAAACCAAATTCACTTCTCCTACATGACAGTTACTAGCATTCTCCCTGAGATTACTATAGTACAAGAATGCTTATTACAGGCCTTCTCTTCAGTACTGTGCGAGGGATTCCACTTATCAGAGTAAAACCTTTTCCTCCCCAAAAAGCACAATGAATTCTGAAAGTCTAAAAGATGGAAACAAAGTCACCATTATTTGTATATTATAAAATTATTTATAGAAAATTCTAAATAAATTGAATACAAATTGTTAGAAGCAATGAGTACCTTAAGAAAGGTAAATACACAGCTGGGCGGTGTTGGCGCACGCCTTTAATCCCAGCACTCAGGAGGCAGAGGCAGGTGGATTTCTGAGTTCAAGGCCAGCCTGGTCTACAGAGTGAGTTCCAGGACAACCAGGGCTACGCAGAGAAACCCTGTCTCGAAAAACCAAAAAGAAAGAAAGGAAGGAAGGAAGGAAGAAAGAAAGAAAAGAAAAAAGAAAGGAAGGTAAATACACAGTGCACCAAACTACAAAAGCCAGTAATGTTCCACACACTACAATCAACAGCTAAGAAACAGTTCAAAAAAGAGTCCACTGGCATGATAAGACATTTCCTAAATTCACAGGAATTAAACACTAAAAGCAATAGGATTTTATGAAATACTAAATATGTCTTAGAATTTTGTAGGAACAAAGTCACTATTTGTAACTACAATAAAATATGTCAATTGCATAGGAGGCAATCTAGTCAGGTGTACACTCAGAAGGCTAAGGCTAGCCTGGGCCAAGAGAGAGCTCACGGTCAGGTTGGACTACACGGTGAGATGCTGTCTCAAAAGACAAAAACACAACACAGAAACCAATATAACAAATATAACACCCTTTCTAGCTCCAAACTATAAACTTTATTTATAGACATTTAAGTGAATGTGAAGAAGAGACCATGTTTGTAAAATAGAAAATTTAATATTGTAAAAATGTCAGTTCTCAGGGCTGGAGAGATGGCTCAAAGGTTAAGAGGACCGATTGCTCTTCTGAAGGTCCTGAGTTCATATCCCAGCAACCACATGGTGGCTCACAACCATCCGTAATGAGACCTGATGCCCTCTTCTGGTGTGTCTGAAGACAGCTACAGTGGACTTACATATAATAATAAATACATAAAAATCTAAAAATAATAATAATGAAAAAAGTCAGTTCTCTCAAATTTGATCTTTAGGTTCAATAAATCAGTAACCCCCCCCCAAATTTCATAAATCCAATAAGCTGATTCCAAAATTTGTAAGAAACTGGAAAAAAATAAGACAGAGAAAACTTAAGACACTCCTGAAAAATATCACTATGTCTCTATGGTAACTGAGATCGGTGATTTTGGCAAAGGGATCAGCCTGTGTACATTTAGAAATAAAGTTTTCCTTGTTTATGCAGTATCAGAGGTTGAACCCAGAGCCTGTGCATGCAATGTGAGCACTGGACTCTGGAAATTTTAATTTTGACAATGATAGCACAAATAATAGGCCATAAAGGAAATGATGTATTAGCTATTAGCTCCCTCCCCCAAAAAAGAAATTTGGAAACAAGTTCAAATGTAGACTGGTGTGTGTGTGTGTGTGCATGTGTGTGCCTCAACATCACACCATACAACAACAATCCACTGTCTATGAACTGACAACATGTAGAAGAAATGGCTCGCAACTTGAAGTGACGTCAGTGTACTAAAGAGCGACCACAAGCTGCTGCACAGGGCTGCCCTTTGTCGTTTCATGCCTTTAAATTTGAACAGATAAAATTCAATAGATTTTCATTCCCATGCCATGTGAATATCTAAGTGCCCGGGTGTGTCATTGCCAGAGAAGACATGGTGGCCACAGTGAAGGAAAAGAAGGACACAGACAGTGGCAGACAACCCAATTCCATGCCACCATAATCGTTCTTTGGGGTACTCCTGTTTCAGGAGGCTGCCGTGGCATGTTGGCTTGAGGAATGCAGAGCAGGGCACAGAGATTTATGAAGTTAGAGTTCCCATCAGAAAGCCACGATTCAGCACAGCCCATGCAGTGGATACTTACACTAGATGTGCAAGGTCAAGTGGTTTCTCTGGTTGCTCAGGAAAAACAGGATGTGGGGGTTCTCTGGAGGGTACACATCCCAAAGATTTACTAATTGCATGGCTCAGCTTCTTTGCAGGGGATTTCTGTGTCAAAGGAGAAAATAAGGAAATAAGACCTTTCAGAAGAGCTCAGTGACAGGAGTATGGGAAATATCTTTTCAAGCACCAATCAGATTTCACTGTGGTCAGTGTTACTGGGCCTTGCGGAAAGGAAGCAGCAGTGGTCTCGATCTCGATGCCTTCTGTGCTTCTTCATTCCTATAGTTCCTCCCTTCCTTCTACCATAGAGTCGTAACATCAAGTCGTGGGGGTAAAGAGACATGTTCAACTTCCTCTGGTCATCTCTACATACTGAGAATTCCCCTTTCATCGACTTCTGGGTCATTTCTGGTAAGATAGTAGGTGATTCCCTACTGGAATATTTTTGGTGGGTACAATACAAAAGACTAAAACAATGCAGAGAGCACACAGATTGTATATGCTGGCAAATCAACTGCCCAAGACATACCCCTAAATGCCAGAATATTCCCATGGCAGACCAGGCACTGTGGTGCGAGTCTGTAATGCTAGCACTTAGGAGGTAGAGGCAGCAGGCTCAAGAGGTCATCTATAACTACCCAGTGAATGTGATGCTAGCCTGAGTGGCTACGTCCCTGCCTGGAAACAAGGACAAAAGTGAGGAAGATCATCTAGCATTACTGGTCTATCTGTGCAAATGGATTTAAATAAATGTAAGTCCATGTACAAGCAGTCAGCATTAGACCTGTCAGCATAAATGATGACATGCTACAAGATTTAAAAAAAAGTTGGAGTTCTAATAATTTCCCTGGAAAGCTGAAACACCAGTTCTCAATTTTAGTTCACTAAAATTGTAAACAACCATTTTATTACATTTAAAGACTGTCCAGATGCTGAGTGAAGTCCACAGTTACACTGAGCCTATTCTACACTCCCTCTATTCTACAGTCCCACTCAGACGGCCTCCTGCATTTTTTTTTAAGATGACAAGTAAACCCAGGGTTTCATGCTTCTGAGTTACACACATGTACCACCTCTAAAAATTGCAGAGATGCTCTTTCTAAATACTGTATCACTGAATGCTATCCATCCAATTCCCTTTAAGTAACAGGTGCTGTATGAGATTTTGGCAGGATATTAATGAAAAAATAAGTTTGAATATTGAGGTCTGCCGTCTATACGATTTATTATGAAATGCAACACTCTGGACAGAAAGCATAACTTGTGTGCAGCCATGCGTCTCATCAATACTGCATCCCCACTTATTATTTATTAGGCAGTACCCACAATGGAGCTCAAACTGGCCTGCAACTTGCAATCTTGCTGCCTCAGCCTCAAATGCTGGGCTTATAGGTATTCATCACCATTAAACTTTTATATTCTGCTTGCTGTAGTATTTTAACAACACATAAACACAAATATGCTTTCCATTGAGACCACACAGGCAAAGTCAAATTACATATAGCAAACCCCAGCAGGAATTCTTGCCTCCAGCTGTTCTCTACTTTTCTCTTTGCCCAACAAGTAGCTACGAAGTGACACAGACTCTCCCCTCTAATCCAAAACAGCTCCTAGACAGCAAGACCCTCTCACTAAGTGCCTCTCACAGGCTGACAAGCAAAGAGCTAAGGAAGCCAGGTGGGGGTGGTACACGCCTTAAATCCTAGCCCTCAGGGTTAGTGTTAAGGCAGGTAGATCTCTGAGTTTGAGCTCAGCCTGGTCTACAGAGCAAGCTCCAGGATAGCCGGGGCTACACAGAGAAGCCTGTCTTGGGGGAAAAAACAGTAAAGAAATGCTGCCATGTTCCACATGAGCACATGTATTCCCAGCCTGCATCTCTCTTATGTCCCACCTCCAAGGAGCACAGCAATGCATACCATGTCCCGTAGGTCTAGAGACATGAGTACAAGCCTTTTTCCAGGCCTATCCTTTCCTACCAGTCTTACGTAAGTGTCTAAGACACTGGCGTACCTTTCCTCTGTGAAGATTTTCACAGTGCTCCACTGGTCAGTGATGCCTCTCCGCTACCCATGGCCCTGTATGCCCACCATCACACTGACCAGGTTACAGTATTGAGTTCCTTTTTCACCTTTGTTAGACTCTTGCTTCTGAAGGGACCAGCTATATCTTATTCATCTTTGCATTTACAGAGCCTATTCTTAGGACAGAACATGTTACTTGAACATAATTTTTTAGCTTTATTTTCAATTTGTGTGTGTGTGTGTGTATGTGTGTGTGTATGTGTGTATTACAAGTAAAAAACAACCAATGGAAATAAAAAAAAAAAAAAGCCAGTAGCTTAATTCAGCTTTACGAGTAATCTCTGTAATTTCTTAATTTGCTGCTATACCAAAGGACAACCTGCACTCATTCCTGCAGCCGAGATGGACAGATTGACTTTACTTCCATACTGAACACTAACAGCCACGAAATCATAGGCTGAATAAACATGAAAATAAAGTGCATAACTATTGAAACGCGCCTTAATAATCTTAGCAGTGTTAAAAATATTGCTTTAAATATTGCTTTGAGTCAAGGGTTAAGAAGTATATCCAACTTTGCACAGGCCAGATAAAGGTACTTGCCATCACTCCTGAAGTCCTACGTTGGATACACAGTGGGCAGACGGTAGAAGAAGAGACTGACTTCCATAGTTGTTCTCTGACCTCCACATACATACCACAAACTCTGCATCCCTCATACAAGTAAATAAATAAATGCTAATAAGAAAGATAGCATCCAGTTTTAAACCTCAAAATCAGGCATAGGACTAGGGCCATAGCTTAGTCTGTAGAATGTTTGGGCATCATGCACAAAGCCCTGGGTTTGACCCCAGTACCACATAAACTATAGTGGTATTTCTGTAATCCCTGCACTCAGAAGGTATGAGTAAGAGGATCAGAAGTTTAAGGTCATTCTTGGTTACATATCAAGTTCAAGAGGGTAAGAGTGTGTCGTATACTTTCAAAAGCCATAAAGCTATACAAGTTATCACATCCATCTATCAAGTATTCTTCCCGAGAAACAACATAACAGTCACTTTAAAGGTTTATGTAGGTCCTCCCTTGTCCCGCTCACATCAAACCTCCTTTTGTCCTGGTAGGCACTCACATGGATTTTGTATTAATGATTTCCTTAGCTTTATTATTTCCACAATTGTGTACAATGATACACTGTTCAGCAATGTTTAAAACTTACAGGGGCTAAATATGTATGCATATACATTCAGCAGCTTGCTTCTGTCACAATAATTGTGAAAATTTATCTATTGCAATTCATACATCTTCTTCACTTTCCAATGGAACTGCCCTGCATAGTTTGTTACAATTTAGATCTTCATGCCAGTGCTGAGGAACACTTGGTTTGTTTCCATTTGGTCCTGTCATTCGCAATCTTGCTACTTAAGTTTTCTATCTCATGATGCTTGGTGGCCACATCTAAGAATTTCATAAGATTGGGGCTACTGGCTTGTATGGCTGGGCACATTTCAGTTTTGGTAACCACTGCCAGCTCATTTTGCTCTGCAAATTGATTATGCTAATTTCTCATCAGCTGCGTGGAAGAGTGCCTGAACCTCCACGTTCTCGCCAACCCTTGTCACTGCCAGACACGTCAACATTTGCTAGCCCTGTGGGTAATGAACGATGCTGTAATTTCAACTTGAGATTTCCTCAGAACTAAAACGCCTGGGTATCTTTTTCTTTATTTGTAGGGTATTCATGCTCCTCTGAAATATCTGTTCCCACTGTCTCGAGTGTTGATAAGAAGCCAGTTTAGGAAGCGAGAAACTGGAGGGGGTTGTTTTCTCTTGATGGTTTTCTTTCTTTCCCACCCCACACCCCATCTCTCGTGACAGGATAGCATGTAGCCCAGGCTATTCTCAAACTCATTACATAGTTGAGGATGGCTCTGAACATGAGGTCCTGCTGCCTTCCCAAATCTAGACCTATGCTACCTAGCCTGGCTCTCTTACTGGCTCACAGCAATTCTATTTTTGTATTTTAAATATAAGAAAGTTATATTGTATAATCTCTCCTTTAGTATAGTTTCTCACTGTATTGTAATTTTGATGAACAACTATCTTTAAATATTGGCCATCCCAATTTAGTATTCTAATATCTTCCTATTTTGTACCTTTTATATGTTAAAATTTCCCTCTTAGACCACAAAAGTATCTCCCCAAGTCGTTTTATGAAGTCTTGTAATTCATAGCTAGAGAGAAAGCCCAGCAGGAGCAGTACAGATGCAGTATGACGATGTGAATCTGATCTCAGAACTAGCATAAAACTGGAAGGAGAGAACCGACTCCCAGCTGTAAAGAACCTACGTGTTCTTATTATCTATTTCTAGCCATTTTTCAAAATAAAATTTTGTGCCCAGCAACCCTGGAATTTAAATGTGGTAAAAGGATGTAACACAAAATTTACCATGGTATTATTTATTTGTATTTGTGTGTGTGTGTGTGTGTGTGTGTGTGTACATTTGCACAGGTCCCTGGAGAGTCCAACAGAGGGCAATGGAACTTTCTGGAGCTGGAGTTACAGGCACTTGTGAGATGCCCAACATGAATGCTGGGAACTAAACTCAGATCCAATGCAGCAGCATGTGCGCTTGACCACTGAGCCACCCTACCAGTACCTCCTGCTCATTTTTCAATTACATATTTGAGGAGCTACTCCTATGAGACAGGCTACTTGTATGTGTTTTCCAGCATTCCATAAAGGGCTTCTTTACGTTATTACTCAAAGCTTGATTATTTCATTTACCCTTGATGTACACTAGTTCATATATTTTTAGCTTTCTTACCCCAATGCTTTTTTCATTCTGACGATTTATCCAGAAAATGTCTCCAGTTTTCAACAATGTCAGCACCAATGTTTTTGTTTTTTTCCATTTGAAACACCTTCTATCTCCCTTTTTTACTTTTTAGGAGGCTGTGAGTTAGTAAAGTGCTGTACTGTAAGATTTTTCTCACAGTTGCATTCATGCTTAAATTTTCAATGCAGTTTGAAAATTTTCATCTAAGGTTTTTGAGCTAATTATATGGATTATATCCATCTTACAATAAGGCTATGTTAAACTATAATACTAAGTCCTTAATTACTAAAATAGAAAAAAATTGTGGTAATGATGTATCTTTTGTGAACAGTTGATTTCTTTCCCACTATTTTGGTTGGAATTCATGATGGCCATATGTGGAAGTGGCTTATCATGCTCATTTTTGGGGGGGGGGGGCGGGGGAAGATGATGATTTTCTAACTTGTCGGTATCGATATAATTAAAGCCTAAAAAATAAAGTAGAGCCTGGGTGTGGTGGTGCACACCTTTAATCCCAGCACTCGGGAGGCAGAGGCAGGCAAATTTCTGAGTTTGAGGCCAGCCTGGTCCACAAAGTGAGTTCCAGGACAGCCAGGGCTACACAGAGAAACCCTGTCTCGAAAAACCAAAAAAAAAAAAAAAAAAAGTAGAAACACAGCCGGGCATTGGTGGCACATGCCTTTAATCCCAGCACTTGGGAGGCAGAGGCAGGCGGATTTCTGAGTTCGAGGCCAGCCTGGTCTACAAAGTGAGTTCCAGGACAACCAGAGGTACAGAGAGAAACCCTGTCTCAAAACAAAACAAAAACAAAACAAAACAAAAAGTAGAAACACTTATTAGTTTTTCTAGGATTTTTCTATAATACTGGCATTTTTATTTTATTTGAACATTTACTCATGCAAAACCATTCAGCCCGACTGTTACCTTTCTGGGAAAGCATAGCTACTAATTCAGTTTCCTTAGTGCCCCACCCTGCGCCACTCAGTCTCCGTTCCTGCTTTGAGACAGGCTTTGAGATTTGGGGTAGCTGGCCCCAAACTCTCAGTACTCGTGCTGAGGGTTTTCCTCTCCATCTGGAATCAGTTTTGGCGAGTAATGCTGCTTTAGGAATTTGTTCAAGTCAACAAAGCTTTCAATACCCAAATGCATGAAGCTTTTTTTTTTAATTGTTACTGATTTCTCAGGAAATATAATCTATGCCATATGAATTCTCTTTTGAGGCTTCTTTTATGTGCTTGCTAAAGATAAAATCAGTAATGGATACATTCAAATTTACAATTTAATTTTATTGTGTGTGTGTGTATGTACACATACATACATACACACACATGTATGAATGTGGGGAGTACATGTATGTGTACAAGTGTACACGCACCTGCATACACACATGTGTGAAGGCTAAAGGATAACCTCCTCAGGAGCTACACCTCCTCTGAGATAACGCCTGGCTTGCATCAGTTAGGCTAGAGTGCTCAGCAATGCCCCCAGCCCCGGGATTGCAAGCATGCTCCACTATACCCTGGGGGCTGAACTGAAGCCCTGTGCTTGCAAACCATGCACTATTCCAAGTGAGCCATCCAGCCAACCCTTAGGACTGAGTTTTCTACATTCTTCATTTTTATCTAATGAGCCTAACTGTTGTTGGAAGGGGTGTGTTAAGGCTTATGCTTATGTAGCCCTCAGTTTTTACTGTGTCTTAATTAATTTATTACATACATTTTTAAAATATATTTTATATCAGAGAACAATTTGTAGGAGTTTATTCTCTCCTTCCACCATGTGAGTCCAATGAATACAACTTTGGTTATCGGGCATAATGGCAGCTACCTTTATTTACCTACTGAGCCACCACATGGGCCCATTGATTTAATTTTTAAATCTTTTGTTTTCTTTTTTTTTTTTTTTTAAGATTTATTATATGTAAGTACACTGTAGCTGTCTTCAGACGCGCCAGAAGAGAGCGTCAGATCTCATTACAGGCGGTTGTGTTGTGAGCCACCACATGGTTGCTGGGATTTGAACTCAGCAGTCAGTGCTCTTAGCTGCTCAGCCATCTCACCAGCCCGGCTTTGTTTTCTTGAGACAGGATTTCTCTGTGCAGCTTTGGCTGTCCGTAGACCAGGCTGGCTTCTAACTCACAGAATTCTGTCTGCGTCTGTCTGTCTGTCAAGTGCTGGTATTAAAGGCACGTGCCAACACTGCCCAGCTAACTTTTAAATCTTACAGTTAGTTTATTACTAGGTGCTATCAGTGTAGAATTAGTCATCTTTTTATCTTTTTATCTTTGGTAAGCCATATCTCTGATAAGAACTCTTTAAAATTGTGATCAAAACATATAAAATCTACCATTCTAACTTTTCTTATAAAGATTTTACCTCAAAATCCTAAGATAAATATGATTTTACTAAATGTCTGTTAATTAGTACTTTGCTTGCTATGTCTTTTTTTGAACCCTTAATATTCCAGTTTTCTAAGTCTATTTTCTTTTCTACTTCTTTTTTTTTTTTTTTTTTTTTTTTTTGGTTTTTCGAGACAGGGTTTCTCTGTATAGCCCTGGCTGTCCTGGAACTCACTTTGTAGACCAGGCTGGCCTCGAACTTAGAAATCCACCTGCCTCTGCCTCCCGAGTACTGGGATTAAAGGCGTGCGCCACCACCGCCCAGCAAGTCTATTTTTTTTTTTAAACTATCTCAGAAACTGCATAGGACCATAATTATTTTAGGTTCTGGTTTATTTTTTTCAATTTTTTTCTATCTTCCATTTTGGCAATTTTACTGCTTGAATCAATTCTCTTAGTAGATATCATTTACTTTTACTCATTTTATATATATATATATATATATATATATATATATATACACACACATATATATGTATATATATACACATACATATATATACATATATATACACACACATATATGTATACATATATACACACATGTATGTGTAATATGTATTTTATATATATGTATATATTGGGGGTGGGGGTAACAATTAATGAGAGCCTTATCTTATACCAGGGACTCTATTGGTGCTTTGTATAGAAAGACTCATTTGGACCTGATCTAGTCTTATGAATTAGGTGTTCAGTCTCAACTTTAATGGGTAAAAAATTTTAAATGCTGTACAGAAAAGAAAGCCCACAGAACCAGGCAAGCCTTATTCTTTTCTAGCAATAACCCAGCTCAACAGTGATGTCACTTAGAGAAAGAATATGCAGAGAGTAGGAGGGACAGCCCAGAACAATGTGGTATTCTTCAGACAGCTGGAGAGAAAGACACCCATGGCCCAGTGTGGGACATCCAAGTATTGCAGTTGAGACACAGAGTCTCCGGCTGAGGGGCAGATGTTAACGTGGGGAGTGGGAGGTGACCTGTACCCTAGCTGTTGCTCTGGGCATTCTTGCACCAGAGCTGGGACTTGTTTCCTCTGGCAGCTGTGGACCAGGATCCAGGACGCTGATTCTTTGTTGTTGTTGTTCTGAGCTCATGTCATCGTATTTTCAACGAGCCCCAAGCTAATTCCGCACACAGCACTCTCTTCAGCCAGGGTTCCTGATGACAGGCCCTGACACCTGGGAGCATGACAGCCTACCAGAAAAAGCTCAATATCGGTGCCTTAGAGGCCCTTCCTGTCATTTCATTTCTAATTACCACCTTTGGAACATATTCCTGAGCTCCCGGCCATACCATCTGAAAGGGCTCAAGCAGAAAAGGAGTAGAGGGCCCTTGATCCAAAGCCCATTAAACCTTCCAGTAAGTCTGGAATCTTCTGTATTTTAACATGAACACTTTATTCGGTAACTTAAAATGCTTTCAACCGAATCATGTCTCGACCAGTTTCATGTAACAGCTGTGTTAGCTGCATCTTATACAAGTCCAGAAAAGTCAGTTACTGCTAACCAGCCACCATTATCATCGTTGTTATTATTACGAATACTACTGTTTGTGGGCTTAAAACTTGCCCATACTTACCAATCCCATTAAATGCACTGTGCCCCAAGTCATCCCTCATGTCAATCTACTTTCTTCAAAGTATTACCCTTTCTTTGCTCCAATAGTAATGGACTTTATAAACAACTTTATCTAACAATATTGTTCTTTGCCCTAAATAGATTAGCCAGGCACAGAATTCGACAATAATTCATTCGCTCTTCATTCTAACTTCCTCCTTTGTCTTTCACCATTTCCCATCTCTTGTCTGTGTCTCCTCCAGGTTGATTTTTCATTCTCTAACTTTCATTCTGGCAGCCTCTAACTTGCTGTTTCATTGGGCCTTCACTGAGCTTATCCTTAATGTTTTTCATTTCCAGGAATCCTACTTGGGTTCTTTTAACATATTCTCTTGTTTCTTTGTGAGCCGAAAGCAAGTTGGGGTAGCTTACGCCAGTGATCTCAGAGTGCAGGAGGGCCACTTAGGATCAGAGGAAAAGGTTTGAGGCCAGCTATCTGAAGTACAACCAATGCACTCCTCCTAGCAAACCAGACAACTACTTTTATATTCCAAAGCTTGCTTCTTTAGCATTTTTAAGACACTGTCTTTTAAGTTCTTGATCTGTTTACTTTTTTGTGTGTTTCATTTGCTGTTTCTTCTTCATGAGTTGCTTTGAGAATGGGTTTTCCCTTTAGCAGGGACTATGCTGTCCAGAGGCTTCTTTGGATCTGAGCTGTCAGACAACACTGCCACAAAGAGATCTGAGGGGGAGGAGGTTATGTTCAATAAGAACTGACCCTTGAGTGGTGCTATGCAACAGAATTTTATAGGAAATGTGCTGTTTCTGTATTGTCCAGTATGGTGGCAACTGGACACTTGTGATGTTTTTATTGCATGCGAGAAACTCATTTTAAATTTAAATTTTACCTTAAAATTAAAGTCATGTGTCTAGTAACTACCATACTGGAATATTCAGCTAGAGATTCATTTCTCTTGATTTAATGCATGCATTACTTTTAATTTATTTTTCTTTTTAAAGCAGAGTCTGACTATATAACCCTGACCGGCCTGGAACTTGCTATATAACCCAGGTTGACCTAGAACTCACAAAGACCCATCTGCCTCTTTCTTTCGAGAGCTAGAATTTAAGGCATGACGATGTAACCTGCTGGTGCAAAGTGACACTGGGAGCTTCAGCTTAGCAAACATTTACAGCTTCAAGTGTTCACTGCTCCAACCTCTGCTGAGCAGATTGTCTTTTTCTAGTTCCCATTGCTTAAGGAGTGTGCACTTCTAAATCCTCTTGCAAAAGGTTGCTGAGGTCGCAAGTCCAGTTCCCAGGACCCATGTGGAGGCTCACACAGGCACACACACACACACACACACACACACACACACACACACACACACACACAAAGAATAAAGGAATAAATCTTTCATAGTTCTTTCTCTTTCAGTCACCTCAGTGAAGTCTTGGCCAACACCAGCTCTGAGCACTGGGCACAAAGCTCCAGAGGCCCCAGCAGTAAGGACCTCCTCTAGGGAATGCATGTCCCTGCTTTCTGCAGCTTCTTGTTGAACATATATCTTTTTCACTGAAGGATGTCAAAATGATTCTGGGTCTGAAATACTCCTTGTTTTTAATCATGAAGGAAATCATTATTAACACAATAACGTTTTACTATTTTGATGGTTTGAGTCCAGATGAATGGAAATATCAAAGTGTCTTTGGATAACAATCTAGGCACTGAGTCTATTTAACCTTCTAAATATCATCTTTAGCCATTTTCTGAACCTCTTATTAGATGGAACTTCTTACTACCCCCTCCTACAAGTCTTAGGTTTTCTCTTTTATCCTATGTAACACATTTGCACTCATTCCTCCCCATTAGAGCTCAGCTCCCATGTTTACTCTTCCTGTGAACACTGTTCATTAGCCCATCACTGAATTTCTTGTCCCTTTTCTTTTTTCCCACTACCATTATTATTGTTGGGGGATGGCTGGTTGTTACCTGGCTGTCCTGGAACTCACTATACAGTCCAGACTGGCCCCTAACTCAGGGAGATCCACCTGCCTCTACCCACCAAGTGCTGGGGTTAAAAGTGTACACAGCTACACCTAGCCCTGAATTTCTTCTCTTGATAGTCTTAAAGTTTAATTTGGGGGCTGTTGAGATGACTTAAGAGGTTATTAGCATTGGCAGTTCTTCCAGAGGCCCCAGGCTCAATTCCTACACCCAGATAATGGCTGACAATGCCTGTAACTCCAGCTTCGATGAATCCAATGCCCTCTTCCAGCCTCCACTGACACCAGGTATACACATAATAAATACAGTTATACATGAAGACATATATACACATAAAATAAAAAATAAAATCTTTAAAAAAGTTTAATTATTTTTAGTAGAAAAAAACTGCACTTATCTCTCAAAGGACTGAACTATACAGTCTATGAATGTAGTTTTGAGAGGTGAGATGGGCAGTGGGTAGAGGCACTTTTACTCAAACTGGCACCTGCGTTCAGTCCCTGGATCTCACAAAGTGGAAGAAAAGAGCTGACTCCTGGGAGTTGTACTGACAGACAGACAGAGAGACAGACAGATGCACATGCTCTTTCAAATGTAGTTTCCTTATTCGATTAACTCTGTTTCTGAAAGGAATCATGTCACCCTCTCTGCATGGCTGTGCTCTTCCTTATGGCCATTCTGACCTAAGTGCTCAACTGTGTAGCCAGAGCTTCCCGCTCAGCTTGTCCACTCTGTTGTAATGTCTGCCTTCTTGGAGCTGAAGCGGAGAAGCTATTCTCAGTGAGCGTGCAAGAGGTCCTAGTGGAAAAGCTCTGTGGTCTTCTAAACAAGGGCCTCCCTCCTCTGCTAGATTCTGCAAGCTCTTGGAATACTGCCCTGCCTCTCCAGCCTACGCTCCTTTACTCACTACATCTGCTAGAGACGCCTCCACCACCGTGCACAGTGCCAGAGTCACTTGTCACTTGTCTGGAGCCCCTTGTACCCACTGCACCTGTGGCAAGGTGGAAAGTTTCCAGGCGGTGTTCATGTGCTGCGGTGGCAGAAGCAGCACTTCCCTGCCCTTGCTGTGGATCATGGTTTCCATCTGCATAGGGCACCATCCGCTTTTCATGGACATTCGGCAGTTAAGGCTTGCCTTGCTTTTTCTTGGTTAGTTTATTTGCAAATGACTTTTCAGATTCTAACATTGATATGTTCTAAGTATCTGGAATAAGATGGAAAGACTATAAGGCATGTTCTCAGTCTATCAGCTCGAAATGGAATCCTTACTTAAAAATATACATTTCTTTTTTACAGTTTGCTTTTTTGTTTGCTTGTTTGTTTTTGGTTTTTCGAGACAGGGTTTCTCTGTATAGTCCTGGCTGTCCTGGAACTCACTCTGTAGACCAGGCTGGCCTCGAACTCAGAAATCCACCTGCCTCTGCCTCCACAGTTTGCTTTTAAAAAGTGAAAATTAGAATTGCTGAGCTCAAGTTTCACTCAACTAATAAAGCTGTAATTTTTAACGACATAAGTATGAGAGAAATGTAATTCATGTAATTTTTGTTAATCTTCCAAGATTTAAGAGTATTAACTCTCTGACAAGAAAATATGACTAAAGAATTAAATATAATTGGTTCACATGCAGCTTCTGAAACATGTCTATACAAATTACAAAACCCCTTCATCTACAAAAGAAGCCACTCCTGTCCCAGCTGCTCTCACGGCCAAAGCTGCAGAAGGACAGTGGTAGCTCACACTGCTCGGCAATGCCCCTCGGCTGCCTTTTCAAAAAAGGAAGGGGAACTCAGCATGCACAGCGCCATTCCGAGGTGGCCACAAGAGCCAAGGCAGCACTCAGTCCCAGGCAGGACACCCCTGGCTGAGAAGACAGTGAAGGCTGGGCAGGGGTTGCATTAAATGTCACCACCTTAAGGCTGAAGCTTGGGGCCAATGTTCTCCTAATTGAGTTGTCACATCAATGTGACATGAACGAGAAGCTGAAATGATCCCTGCAATGATCCTGAGTGGAGGCTGGCATTCCACAGCACACAGCAGGTAATCGCTACCCCCAGTATTACAGTACCCGATGACACAACCGTTTGAATTCACAGACAGAATTGCTTTTCTCTGTGAATTTTTTTTAAAGCAAAGAGAATGCAGATTTATTAAGGAAAAGGAAAGAATTCCTAAAGGAGGGGGCCCTCCAAGGGAGGAACATCCCTTGGTGTAATTTAACTGATAGTTCATATTCTCATTTGTTAACTTGTGTTGCTTTATATGAGAATTTCAGGTACTGTATTAGGAGGATGAATAGCTGGATAAGTGGGTAAGTAGAGCTTGATGTGCAAACGTGGGGCTCTGGGTTCAATGAGGGAGCAGGTCAGGGAAGGAAGAACACAGGAAAATCACTGGAGCCACTGGCCAGCCATCCTAGGAGGGGGCATCTATCAGTGGGCTCCAAGCTCAGTGAGAGGCACGTTCAAGGGAAAAAGGACAGAGAGAATGATATAACAGGATACATGATGTACCTCTCTCTGGCCTCCACATGCATGTGCATGAGTTCACACAAGACACAACAAAAGTATTATGTCATTTATAAATGAGGATGCAAACCAATAGCAAAGTCTATATGCAACAGGGGTACAAAGTAAAGCCTTATCAGATTACACAATTTTACAACAGAAAATGCACAGGGAGCCCAGTCCTAAGTGCATTCCCTAGATAACGTTCCATACCACAGAAGAAGATAAAAAAGAACCACTAAAGCTATATTTGGGAAAGACAAAACTAGGAACAGGTTAAATGTCCATTAGCAAGGGAACAAGGGAACAAGCAAGATCTGGAATATCACAAAATTGAATTCTAGATGGCACTGAAAATAACCAGTAGGATAACACAAGCTTGGAATCTCAACATGGCCGTCTCTGATGGGAATGGAGAAAGTTGCAAAGCCAGCACAGCTGCTTGACCAAGATCCAGCAAAGCTGAGCCGGGCGATGCAATTGCTGTTGTGCAGTCTTCCACTTCTGGTCTTGGTTTCCACGTGTTGCATCTACTACTAGTCAGTCAGGCTGCAAGACGCCTCTGGCCCTGTGCCTGACTTGCTCCTCCCTCTCCTCTGTAGGACTTGGCCACTGCTGCTGGCCCCCGACAAGTCAGGGTAAAAGGTGCGCCTCAGTGTCAGAGCTTGTCTAGAAGGCACTAAGAACTTGGTTTAATACCTAGCTCGCCACACACAAACACCTGCGTATGCTATAGATTACATACCACTTCTCATAGCCGAACACAGAAAGCTAGTTCCCTGACAGACTACCACAGAAGATACTACAGTTGATTACATATCACAGTGAAAAATTTTTTTAAATAAATCTCAAACATTTAATTAATTAATTTATTTATTTGGTTTTTAGAGACAGGGTTTCTCTGTGTAGCCCTGGCTGTCCTGGAACTCACTCTGTAGACCAGGCTGGCCTCCAACTCAGAAATCCGCCTGCCTCTGCCTCCCGAGTGCTGGGACTAAAGGTGTGTACACCACACCCAGCTAGTAAAAATTTTTTAAGAAATTATTTTTATGTGTGTGTTTTGCCTGCATGTGCACCACATATATGCCTGGTGCATTAAATCCCCTGGGACTAGAGTTGTAGATGGTTGTAAATGGCTACGTGAGTGCTGGGAATCAAACCAGGGTCCTTTGAAAGAGCATCCAGTCCTAATGATGAACTTGCTCTCTATCCCCCATAGTTATCTTAACCACTTCACTACTAATTGATATTTTTAATCCCTTCTTCTAGCTACTATATATTATGCTGATAGCATCCTCGTTCAAAACTCCTAGTGTGTTTGGTGCAGATATGGTTTTAGGAGAACTCCTATATGGAAAGTTGCTAGGTCCAAGGTCATACATATTTTAAGATGTGTCCTTCAGACCTAACAATTTACACCCTATACCAGAATCCTGAAAACTCCTCTTTTCTATCCGTTGCCAACCCTGGCTGTTCCACATCTCTTGCATTCTTCTGCAAGTGGGTTAGACATAGCATGAACGTTTTAATGGCCATAAATCATTTAAAACTGGAACAAGTGAGAAACTCTAGCTTTCCTGATGTTTTTTAATCAGCACTGGAGCAGTGTACCAGCTCATTGGTTTGTCAAGGCTGATACTGTAACATACTAAAGACTAGTGCCCTGACAGGATATATGGACAGACTAACAGACAATAAGAAATTATTCTAATAGTGTGATACACACTTTGAAGTTATTCTGTGTGCTGCAGACAAACCGTGAAGGGGATGACCATCAGTCTAGGCAATAGAACACAGAGAATTTAGCAAAGCTAAGCTGGGAGGATGGGTAGCTAGGACACGAGATTCAAAAACATAAAAGTAAGAAAACACAGTATGCCAGGCAACTTCAAAGTTTCATACTGTCGTACTGCTGACAGAGAGCAAAAGAAATCAAACTCCCAGACTGAAGACATAACTGTAAAATCTTTCAAAGTATCCCACTGTGAGGTAAGCTTGTTTTGGAAGGTGCTTCTGGCCAACACTGAACAGAAAGCTGCCTGCTCTCACATGCACTCACAGATCGCATGGTAGAAAAATGAGGCCAAGTGCAACCAGGGCTTTAGGGGCTAACAAACTGAAAGGGAAGCGGCAGACCACAAGCAGCAGTGAGGTCAGAAAGTGAGGAAGGTCTGCATGCGTCTCTGCCTGATCCTGTACCCCCAGCAGTAAGGAACCAAGTGCAGAGCACAAGACTCTCTGCCAGCAGCTGCCCACTGTCTGGCTATCTCAGGCTGCCACAAAACCGTAATATGTCTAATAGGGACAAATCCAGCAGTTGAGTGACATCATACACAGTACACCAAAAGTCAGATGGTGAGACCATCTCTACTGGTTACCACTGCTCTGACACAGTATTTACCACACATGTCTAAATATAAGAAATTTCTGAGCACTTGTTTGAAAAAATAAACAAAAGAGTCCTTGGCCTCAACCCAGAGCCTCTAAGTGAGGGTCCCCAGGGGTAGGACTTAGTACTTTGCATAATTAATGCGTAATCCTAAGGATCCTTTTCAGAAAAGGTTAAGTAGATATGTAACTATCTGAAAGAGATTAGGCCATTGCTTTCTAGAAGTGAGCGTAATTACATCCTACAAGTCCACAAATATTAATGGAAAAATTATTAGAAGTGTTTATGAATGGAAAAGCAGGTAAGACTTTGAAATGGAAATGCCCATAAAGTCAGTTAATAGAGGCATCAGAGCTTACATAGGGAGCATGACCTGGAACTAAGAACTGGAAAATCTACCAGTGTCGGGCATCTAAAACCTGGAACTACAGCAAAGCTTTCATGGAGAAGCAAGGACAGAAACAAGCTCTGGAGAGAACACTGGAGGAAACAGTATCCTCTCTACTGAAGGTGAGGCAGGGTCTCATAAAAAAATGACATGTCAGTGTTTTTATAAGTAGATACTAAATGAAGATGAACAGATGACTAATTGGACATTTAAAGGAAATTACATAGATAACACTCCACTACTAATTTACTTGAGAAGCTTCCCTAAATCCGTGTGTACGGATGTTCGAAAGCCCGGAGCAGACAGCGATTGCTGGTGGACTGCAGAAAATGCGGAGACAATGGAACAATTCACATGGCTGGGTCGTGAGGGAATGCGGGTGTTCCCACACATGGCAGCAGGGTATGCACTCTCCAGTGCAGCTCTGGAGGCCACCTGTAAGGATCAAAGAGGCTCCAACACTGAAGAAAGGGCTGGGGGCGAGTGATGACAGCCAGAGGAAATTGCTCACTTGAAGGACACTTGGTGTGGGCTCCACTTCCCGGCAGGCCTTGCCATCTCCTTCCTTGGTTGGTAGGGAGGTGCTATATTGTTTATAAATGACACACCATTCCCGTCTTTGATAAGCACCATCTTTTGAAACAGCTGGGTCTATTGCAGATGTTCTGCTTTCAAACTCAGCACTTCTGCAGCTGTAAATGGGTTTAAGGATAAACAGTGCTGCCAAACACCACAGCAGAGTTGGGCAATGTTCAGAAATTGACAAAAACAGTATTTAAATCATCCCAGGCTGATAACTGTTGCCAGGATATCTCTAGCCTCCGATGGTGTTAGAAAATTCAGAGTTCTAAAAGAATGTTACTTGCCAGTGAAGTGGTCTCATCCCCCCCAAGATTCTGTCCATTATCTTATTTGAGTCCTTATCCTATGAATCCTTAGTCTCCAAACCCTCCTACTGAGACAGACATAAGGCTTCACTCTTCAAGTGTATAGAATTGGAACTGATGAATCACATGGCCACTCTGTTCACCACACTGAAGACTGTTCTACTGCTGTGAAGAGACACCGTGACCATGGCAAATTAGAACAAAACACTGAATCGGGGGCTGGCTTACAGCTTCTGAGGGTTATTAGCCCATTATCAGCATGGTGGATTGGCAGGCAGGCATGTTTAATGCTGGAGAAGTAGCTGAGAGATTTTACATCCTGATCCACAGGCAGCAAGAAACGAAATCTCTAAGTTCAAATCCAGTGACACACTCCAACAAGTGTCACCCTTCCTAATCCTTCCCAAACAGTTCCACTAACTGGGGATGAATCGTTCACGGGAGCCAATCTCATTCAAAGTACCACAAGCATTCTGTTGTCTTCCAAAACGACTGTACAATTTTACAATTTGCCCATCAACATATGAGGAGTTCAATTTGCCACATCTCTGTCAACACTTGTCTTGTCAGTAGCATTTACTTTAGCCATTCTTGTGAGTATGACAGCTCACAGGAAGTTTGGTTTAATGTTTGTTTGAAGACAAGATCTCAATATGCAGTCGGAGCTGACCTTGACCTCAGGATCCTTCCACACCTATCTCCATGAGAGATATAAAATATCATGCCCAGCATTTCTTGCTTTTTATTTGTATTTCCCTAATGATTAATTATATTCAACACTTTTCATGTGCTTATTGGCTATCTGTATATTTCTTTGGAAAAATAATGCATTCAAATCCCTTCCTCATTATTTTCATCATATTTATTTTTTAGCCAGGGTCAATGCTGCCTGGCCTTCAATTAGCCATGATATCATGCCTCTGTCCCCTAAATTCTGGGATTATAGACATGTTCCATCATACCTAGCCACTAAATTACTTTAAAAATTACATGCATGTATGTGTTGGCCATATGTGTATAGGTAGCCTCAGGGCCAGAAGACGGGCTGGATCTCCTGGAATGTGGATACTGAGAACTGACCGTCATCCTCTGAAAAGCAGTAAGTACTCCTAACTTCCGAACCATCTCTTTAGACTGAATTTACTTGTTTAAATTACAGTTTAAAAAGAAATCAAAACCCACCATGTTAGTCATGTTCAACCACATAGTTGAGTATGCTAATACATTGTTCACACTGTTGTGAACTGGGCCTGAGACCCAACAGCCAACATACAAGTCCCCTGCCCTCCACACAGCCTCAGGCACTCGACACTCCAGCCCCTCTGCCTGTGTTCATACTGTGGACCTTGGTTTTAATGTAGTTACTGCTGCTGAGTTTTAGACATCTTTTAAATAGTGATCACAAGTCCCTTCCCAAATGTATAATTTTCAAATATTTCTCTTATCCAGTGGTATACTTTTTACTTTATTTCATGTGTTTGTTTGAGATGGGGTCTCATTATGTAGCCCTGGCTGTCCTGGAACTATGTAGACTCTACCTCCTAAATGCTAGATGTTAAAGACGTACAACCTTCAGGACTGTTTCTCACATTCTTTCTTTCTTTTTCTATTGTTGTTGCTGTTGTTGTTTTGTTTTTCCAGACAAGGTATCTCTGTGTAGCTCTGGCTATCCTTGAACTCCCTCTATAGATCACCCTAGCCTTGAAACTCAGAGGTCCATGCGCCCCTGCCTCCCCGAGGGCTGGGATTAAAGGCGGGAGCTACCACTGCCAGGCTTATGTGTTTTACTTTCTTAATGGCAACTTTCAAAGCACCAAAGTGTTGAATTTTAGTGAAGCCCAGTCTATCCACTTTTTCTTTGTTGATTGTGCTTTTGGGATTGTATATTGTCTAACTCAGGGTCATGAGGAACTATGCTATTCTTTCTTCACAGTATTTTAGGGTTTACATGTAGTGTCCTACATGATCAGGAGATGTGTGGTATGTGCCAGTGTGTAAAGTATGCAAAGCACATGCCCATGTGTGCACACAAAGAGATCAGAGAACACTGGCATCCTTCTCTATCTTTCTCCACCTTATTCCTTGACACAGGGTCTCACCGAACCCAGGGTTCATAAGTTTTAGAAAAAGTTACAAGTCAGCAAGCCCCAACAATCCTCTGGTCTCAGCCTCATTAGCCTCTGGTGTGGTGGTGGGAGTGGGGGCAGTTAAAGATATGCATGGCTGTGATGGTCTGTTTTTGCTTTTAGGTGGGTTCTGAGATCTGAACCCAGTTCCTCATGCTTGCACAGAAATTACTCTTGCTGAGCCATTCCCTGGCCTCCTCTGCGGTCTACTTTGAATTAACTTTTACTTTATATAAGAGTCCACCTCTTTCTTTTGTGTGTGAACATCTGATTGCCACAGCACCCTATTTTGAAGACAGAGTAAATGGCATTTTCATCTCTATGGGAAAATAAGGAGTGAATTTAGAGTACTTAATTCTTCCCATTCCTGATCCATACGCCCTTCTTCACCCTGGTATTATACCATCCTCCGACTGCTGCTTGCAGTAGGGTTTGACATCTGGACATGTTGGTGCATCGACTTTGTATTGAGAGTTGAAAGGGGTCTCTTATGTTTTCATACAAATGTTGTGATCAGCTGAGGTTTTCAGCGGGGTGGCTGCAGTGAATCTGTAGGGAGTGGTGCTGTGTGAGCATATCAAGCTCCTGACCCAAGAGCCCTCGCACGTCCTCCTGCTTCCCTTAGTCTTTCAGTGATATCTTGTGAAGCGTTGCAAAAGCTGACTACTTCCTTTGTTAAATGTATTCCTATTTTGTACTTTTTGGTTCCTTTTTCTTGTGTAATTGTCCTAGGAGGACCTTAAGTATGATGTCAAATAAAAGTAGCCAGAGCAGACATCCTTGTCACGGTCGTGATCTTACGAAGAAAGTGGGCAGCCCTTCACCATCACGTGTGATGTGAGCTTATCATGCTCACTATGGTGTTCACAGGCATTCTCTCAGGTTGAAGAAGACCCTTCAACACTCCTCAAGCATTTCTGGTTTGTTCAGTGTTCCAGCCTTTGAAACAGGGGCTCACCAATTGGCATAAGCTAGCTAACTTTCTATGCAATCAGGATGTCCTTGAACTTGTAATCCTCCTGCCTCCACCACCTAGTACTACACTCCCTGTATTACAGTATGCCATCATGACTGTTTATTTGGTGCTAGGGACTGAACTCAGGAACTCTTGCATGCTGGGTAAACACTATGCCACCTGAGTTATAGCTCCAGTTCAGAACGTTTTTCTTTTAATCACTAAAAGGAACTAAGTTTTGCCAATTTTTCCCTTTTCATATTTCTTTTATTTTGTTTTGTTTTGTTTTTTTTTTGTTTTTTCAAGACAGGATTTCTCTGTGTAGCCCTGGCTGTCCTGGAACTCACTCTGTAGACCAGGCTGGCCTCGAACTCAGAGATCCACCTGCCTCTGCCTCTGCCTCTGCCTCTGCCTCTGCCTCCCAAGTGCTGGGATTAAAGGTGTGCGCCACCATGCCCACCTTCATATTTCTTAATAGTGTTGTTTTGTACTTAATTCCACTACCTGTTTTTTATATTAATATAGGTTTTATTGAATTTTTCATATTGAACCAACTTTGCAATCCTGTGCCAATTCTCACTTGGTTATGCTGGATTTTATGTTCAATCTGCTAATATTAAATACCTGCTAAGGTATTTTGCATCTGTTAATAAGCAATATATTAGTCTATTTTTTTCTTTTAATACTTACTTTAAAACTCTGATAAAAAGAGTTTGGAAGTGCTCTAGTCTCATCTGTTTAAGAAACTTTATAAATCATTGGTAACAATTCTATAAATGGCCGGGCGTGGTAGCACACACCTTTAATCCCAGGGCTCAGGAGGCAGCGGCAGGCAGATTTCTGAGTTCAAGGCCAGCCTGGTCTACAAAGTGAGTTTTAGGACAGTCAGGGCTATACAGAGAAACCCTGTCTCGGAAAAAAACAAAAAACAACAACAACAAAAAAAACCCAATTCTCTAAATATCTAATAGAACCCACCAATAAAATCACTGAGGCCTGGTTGTGGGTCTTGCTATGTCTGTGTCTCTGTGTTGTCATTTTTCTCTGTTTGTCACCTCATGCAACCCAGGGCTGGCCTAGAACATACCTGAGGCTGACCTTAAAGTTCTGATCCTTCTGCCTCAAGTTTCCAAGTATCTCACAATCTTTGTGAGAAAGATTTTGATTCCTAACACAATCCCTTGCCTTGTTATGCCTGTATGACTCTCTTTTCTGGGTGAGGATTTAGCTCAGGCTAGAGCATTTGCCTAGCATTGCTAGAGTCGGGGCTGGTACCTAGCCTGGGCGGGGGCCTTGATCAATGTCAGTAGCTTGCTAATGGCCCTTTCTTGCTGTTTGTCTTCATCCATTCATATTTTCATTCTCCCTCTCCTCTCCTCCCCTCCCCTCCCTTCTCCCCCCCCCCCCCCCAGGGTTTCTCTGTGTAGTCCTGGCTGTCCTGAAACTCACTCTGTAGACCAGGCTGGCCTTGAGCTCAGAAATCTGCCTGCCTCTGTTTCCCAAATGCTGGGATCAAAGGCGTGCGCCACCACTGTCCGGCCCATTCTCCTTTCAATGTGAGCTCCTGAAGGCAGAGATTCAGTTCACCCCAGGAAAAGCCCATCACCCACAACTCTGTTAACTAAGTAACAGGTGCCTAGCGAGAGTCTGCTGGATATAACATGTAGTTAACAGTGGAGAGCAAAGGGAGACCTGTCTCAAGGCTTCTCTCTCTGCAGGAAGAAAGGATCTGCTGAAAGGAGGAGGAGGAGGCTGCTTCAAAGATCGGGCCTTCTTCAGCTGATGGCTTCCCAGAAAGGAAAAGGCAAGACGGTCCAAGAAATTTAATGGCATTCCAGCACCAAGAGCCATTTGGAGTAATGATGAATGTCCTGCAACGCTAATCTGCCCTATTACATGGCTTGCTTAGAGAAAGTACCTAATTATCCAGGACACTGACGGGCAGAAGAGATGGAGTTTTTAAAGAGTCACATACTGGGACTAGGGAGAAGGATCAGTCAATGTCTGCCGTGTAAACGTAAGGGCCTGAGCGTAATGTCCAGAGCCAGAAAGAGGATCAAGCACCATGGTATACACATGCAATCCCAGGATAAGGAAGGCAGAGACCATTGCTGGGTCCTTAGAGCTTGCTGCCAGCCAGTCCAGCCTCTTCAGGAACTTTCTGGATTGTGACACCACCTCATAAAACAAGGAGGACAGCACCTGAGGAACGATACTCGCATAAGCAAGTATCCACAGGAAGATACATCAATGTACACATATCCACAAAGGAGTTAACAACACATGAATAATGGTCATGTCTGAAATGAATAAGGAAAGAAGTGAAAGTACCGACAAACACCAGGCAGACTGGCTAATGAGTCTGAAATGGAGGGATATTAAAGAACGACCTTGCCGGGCGTCGGGGCCCACGCCTTTAATCCCAGCACTTGGGAGGCAGAGGCAGGCGGATTTCTGAGTTCAAGGCCAGCCTGGTCTACAGAGTGAGTTCCAGGACAGCCAGGTCTATACAGAGAAACCCTGTCTTGAAAAAACAAACAAACAAACAAAAAAAAAAAACAAAAAGAAAAAGAAAAAGAAAAAAAGAACGACCTTAGTGAAATAGGAGGAACAAATCGGGAACAATAAGAGGTTGTCAAAAGAGAACTGCTCTCAGTGGCTCGGGAAGGAGGGCAGCTAGATGGGGCGAGACATCCGGCATGATTGTGGGCCAGATGTTTGAGGCTCAGTGGAGGAGATCATCAGAACTGGAGAAGTCAAGAGACTGTATGGCCAGGATTTAACAGGCTTAACTCCACAGACAGTAAAATTACCAGAGAGATAACAATGGATGTGGAACCCATGCCCTGGAGCGAAGGGGCATGAGCAGAAGAAAGTCGGGAATAAGAGCAGTTGGAGGAGGGCAGCAAACTGGAGTGTGTGCCTCATGGCAGCATCTTCATGTTTCTAAGACTTTTTTTTTTTTAAATTAAGAGATGCCAGGTGTAATGTTCTAGAAGTACTAAACTGAAAAGCAAGAAATAAAATAACCAGAATGACTAATATGAGAAACTAACCCTCAATAACTCATTGTCATATTCCCACCGTCCTTGACCATGGGAGAACATGAATATGCTAACATAGCCTTTCTTTAGATTACATAACATTATATGGAAAGAGGGAGTCCACCCCAACGGTAGGAAAGGCAATCACGGGATGCACTCCAGCTGGCCTTGGAGGCAGGCGATGCCCATGTTGTAAATGGCTTATGTAAGCTTCATCGTGGCAAAAGACCGCAGATGGCCAGGAATAGAAAAGCAGGGATCAGGCTGGAGAGATGGCTCAGCAGTTAAGAGCACGGACTGCTCTTCCAGAGGTCCTGAGTTCAATTCCCAGCAACCACATGGTGACTCATAACCATCTGTAATGGGATCTGATGCCCTCTTCCGGTTTGTCTGAAGACAGCTACAGTGTACTGATATACATAAAATAAATAAGTCTTAAAAGAATAATCATGTAAATTAAAAAAAAAGGAAAACAGGAATCACAGCTGAAAAAAAAACAAAATGTATTTTGCCAACAACCAGTTAATGGGCAAGATTCCCCAAAAGCCTGAAATCTTAATGGTACTTGAGCCATGGCTGACACCTTATGCCAGGTTCGAGGGGTCTGGAGGTGAGAATCCAGCCACACTCTACCTGGACTTGTGATGAAATCTGCAGTGCCTTTTCACGCAGCAACAGAATGCTCTAGTTTACAGGCTGTGCTCCTGGGTGTTGCCTGTGGCCTCTGCAAAATAGCAACCCTTTCCTACACTCTCAACAGAGTCCAGACTACACCTCAACAATGATTCACTTGTCTCCTGAATACACAAAGGGTGGAGACAATAGTCAGCAAACCAGCAGGAGCTAAGAGAGGTGGGGCTCTTCCAGGGGGCCAAGACTCAACTCACACAGAGGAAGAGAAGCAGCCTGCTGACTCAGGAGCTGCCCAGCTGGAGTGGGCTGAGAGCACAGCAGCACCAAGCTGGTGCCATGGACACAGCTGGCAGCTTTACTGCACCAACAATAGACACAGGGCAGCAGCCAAGGCAGGCACTGACTCAGTAGCTTCTGAGGGTACCTGGGCACAAAAAAAAAAAAAAAGAAAAAGAAAAAGACAAAGAAAAAAAAGCAGACTTTGTAGATTTTGTTTTACACTTCAAGTCTGTGCCCCATTTCCTATTTGTGGGAGTGCTATTTTATGCATTAAAAACTTGTATCCAGAGATGGGAGAGGCTAAGAGCACTTGTTGCTCTTGCAGAGGACCTAGGCTCACAACCATCCATAACTGATGTTTTATGGTATCTGACCCCCTCTTCTGAACACCATGGGCACTTGGCATGCAAATAGCACACATGCATATATGTAAGTACAGCACTCATATACATCTACAATTTATTCAGACACATCTCCATATCCAGGCTGAGCATGGTGGCACATGCTTTTAATTCTAGTAGAGCTAGGGGAATCACTGTGAATTTGAGGATACCCTGGTCTACATAGTGAGTTCCAGGACAGCCAGAGCTACATAGTGAGACCCTGTCTCAATGGTAAGTAGGTAGGTAGGAAGGAAGGTAGGTAGATAAATAATTTCCTATTTGATTTTGTGCTATTTGCAAAGTAGTAATTAAATATAACATAGATCCATTTGAAACTGGGAAAAGTATGACCAATAAGCATACTTTTTCCACCCTGAAGAGACTATCAGATTATCTTTTAGAATTTAAAAGGTACAAGGAAGCCGGGCGTGGTGGCGCACGCCTTTAATCCCAGCATTTGGGAGGCAGAGGCAGGCGGATTTCTGAGTTCGAGGCCAGCCTGGTCTACAGAGCGAGTTCCAGGACAGCCAGGACTACACAGAGAAACCCTGTCTCGAAAAAACCAAAAAAATAAAAAATAAAAAATAAATAAAAATAAAAGGTACAAGGAGATAGATGCTAGCAGTAATTCATGGCTTTAATCCCAGTACTCAGGCAGATTTCTGTGCATTCCAGAACAGCCAGGGCTACACAGAGAAGCCCTATCTCAAAGGAGGAAGGAAGGAAGGAAGGAAGGAAGGAAGGAAGGAAGGAAGGAAGGAAGGAAGGAAAATTGTTTCTGATAAATATGACTCCTTATATTAAAAATTTTTGTATCAATGCTTCAAAAATTATATGAGATTATCACTAATATTTTTAAAACAGTAATATTTGTTTAACATCTTGTTAAACAAAAACTACTTCCTTATTTATAGATTTTTTTTAAAGGGGATAAGACTGTTCAAAGGTGCAGTCTGCCATCTGCTGGCTAGAAAGATGAAATTTTCAGGTCACTTCCCCTAGTTATGTAACTAAAGATATTCTACTAAGAACCACATCTGTGGTCCAAGAATATTTTCATAAATTCTCCCATTCTTCCCCAACACCCTCACCGTCTGGAATACCAAGGTGGGAGTCAGTCAGACTGACCTTGGTAAAGTGAAAACTGGGGAAGGCAGAGATCTGAGTGGCAGACAGGGAGGCAGGGGATGAGAAGTTGGTTGTGTGTTTCTATACCCTAACTACATCTAACCCACAGTCTTGGCTGGCCTGTGGCTCACTATGTAGACTAGGCTTGCCTCTGCCTCTGTCTCTGCCTCTGCAGTGCTGTAAAGGACTCTTTATAAGTAAAATTCAGCCAAGCAGTGGTGATGCACACCTTTGATCCCAACACTCAGGAGGCAGAGGTAAGTGAATCTCTGAGTTCAGGGCCAGCCTGATCTACAAAGCAAGTTCCAGGACAGCCAAGGCTACATAAAGAAACCTTGTCTCAAAACAAAACAAAACAAAAAAACAATAAAACAAAACAAAAAGATAAAGAAAATTTAGCACAAAACCACGAACATCTCTCTGGTTCCATCAACTATAAGGAAAGCCCTGCTTGTTTGGAATGTCCTGTGTGTGGTATGCTGTGTTTCCAAAGCTCTCTCCTCCCATCTGGACTCACAGCAACTCCACCCTTCCATGCCCACTGTCCTGCTCCTAGGCTGAGATCCAGCCTAGAGGGTGTGGTAGACGGCAAGGGCAGGAAGCTCTGCCCAGTGTGTCTGCCTGCAAGATTTGGCCTCTAGATGCTCTGGCTTAGACAAAGTCTCCTAAAACACGGGTGCCAAGCACCAGGGGCAGCACATGAATAGGGCAGATGTTGCTGGACTCTTGCAAAACTTCAGCGTGGTGGGCCTTCCTGATAGCCTAGAGTGGCAGTGGACACGGGAATGAAGAAGCCTCCAGTCCTTCAAGCCACAAACATATTTCAATCATCCCAAGAAAGAGCCCAGAAAACATGGAGTTGAGAAAGACAATCCTAATACCAGCAGTTCTCAATCTATGGATTGCAACCCCTTTGCCAAACCTCTATCTCCAAAAATATTTACATTGTGATTCATAACAGTAGCAAAATTACAGTTACAGAGTAGGAACAAAAATGTTATGGTTGTGTGTGTGTGTGGGGGGGGAACCTGTATTTAAGGGTTCCACATTAGGAAGGTTGAGAACTGCTGGCCTACACATCCTGCCCAAATACCTGACACAAAGTCAGAAATACAGTCTGATGATTATGGTGTTTTGTCATTAAGGTTTTATTTTTGGTGGTTTATTGTGCAACTGAGTACCACCAAATGCTACAGCACCGCAGCTCTAACAGCAAAGTTACACAGGCATGAAGCAAGCATTTCAGAGGAGATAGCCTGAATGATCTACTTCCCTTGCAAGCCTGAATATAAACCTGAGAGTTACCCTCCATTCCTTGCTTCTAGGTGAAGGGGTGTCTGCCCTCACTCATTCCCCATCTTAGCCCGGGGCTCAGTGATGGAGATGGAAGGGAGCACGCCCAGCTTGTTCCTATTCTTTATTCCTGAGGTCTGCAGGTTCCACAGCAAGACCATGCTCTTCTGCTCCCCAGAACCATCAGCAGTCAGTATTTACCCTGCTAGACAGGCTAGCAGGTGTGTGTAGAAGGTGGTGTTCAATTCAGAGGCTAGCTGCAAGTGTGTGTGTATGTGGTGTGCAGTGTGTGGTGTGTATGCGGGGTGTGTGTGTATGTGAGTATGGTATGTATTGTGTATGCTGTGTGCATGTATTGTGCTCTCTGTGGTGTGTGGTATATGGTGTGTGCATGCACATGCTGTATAGTGTGTATAGTGTGTGTGTGTGTGTGTGTGTGTGTGTGTGTGTGTGTGTGTGTGTGTGTTTTGGACATGGAATGGGACTGATCTAAAGGAGAACTGTTTTCAGAAGTAGAGCTGGGCACACCAGTACAAGCCTTCAATCACAGCGTGAGGCTGAGGCAGGAGGGCGAGGCTATCCAGTGAAACCCTGCACAGAGGTAGAGAAAGTGCTAGACATAAATGTCCACTTCAAGAAATGTCTGCATTTGCTGTCACTCACTCTGTAGACCAGGCTGACCCCAAACTCAGAGAGACCCCCAGCCTCTGTCTCCTGAGTGCTGGGATTAAAGGCGCGTGCCAGTATGCGGGGGTGCCTTTCCTTCTTGGATTGACTTTAATTAAGCTTTTGTCCCTACCCTTTGTTCCTGTGCCAAATAATCCAAATATTATTATACATTAATTTAGCTTTAAATATATGCATTTAAATATATGTATTAAGTATAAGTCTATCTCAGACGCTCTCAAACTATAGATTCATGCCCAGTGGCCTATTCAATCACTCCAAATGGACACTACCTTAATGCAACATGGCTGAAACAGAACCCTTGAGCTGGACACTTACTCATGCCTTAAACACAGCATTCTGGAGGGTGGATCCCTGAGTTCTAGGCCAGCCTGGGGCACAGAAAGAGACCCTACCTCAAAAAAACCAGAACTGAACATTGGACGAGGTATTCACCACCCACAGCCTGCCCTTCTTTGGCCAATGGCAATTCTACCACTCAAGTGGTTTAGGACAGTCTTGGTGTGTCTTTCCCTTTTCCTTGGTCCCATTATGCAGATTTATAAGTTATCCTAATTCAGTCCCTTTTATATTTTCTAAGCTAGAAACTAAGATAACTCCCTGGTAAAATGCTTACCTGACATATGAAGCCTTGGGACAGACAGATACATGCATGCACACATGCGCACACACACATCTTTACCACCTCTATTGCTACCATATCATATCATATTTTGTTTAATTATAATAATTTTCATTGTCAACTTGATTTGATCAATAAATGACTAGGACATTAATGAGGCACACCTTTGGACATGTCTGCATTGCCAGAGAGAATTAAATAAGGGGTAGAGATGGGGGGGTGGGACAACAACTGACTCTGAATTTGGGAAACACCATTTTACAGGCCGGGGTCCCTCACTGAATAAAAGTGGGGAAAGAGAATGCTAGCTGAGTAAGCACATCTCTTTTTCTGTCTCCTATCCTATCAAGGCGCTTCCTACCACCATTTCCCTGCAGTGATGGACTAGACCCCTGAACCACAGACACAATAATAAAATCCTTGTTTGTAGGAACAGACCTGTAGGGGCTGGTCTGCTGAATTACGTTGCTACAACAAGGGAATTAACTGATACAATTAATATAATAATCTTTCACAAATAGTCTGTACGCTTCTCCTTTACTTACAGTGTTCACTTTCTGCCCAGCTTCCAGACTGAGCATGTAAAACATGAATGGAATTATGTCATGCTACCCCAAGTTCTACCCAGATTCCTCATTTTGCTCAGAAGACCTGACCATGGCCGAGCAGAGCCTGGCTCGTGTCCAGATCATGCTTCTCAGACTCGCTGGCTCCCTGGCTGTGCTGGCATCAGTCTTCGCTCCTCTCTTTCCAAACAAGGCCTGTCACTTCTGTACTCTAATCTCCTCCTCACCTCTATACTCCTGATTTTGCAGCTTCCTTTCTCGCAAGTCATAGGCAAACGGGCAGGGGCACTATCCATCCACGTACCCAGCCTCCTTCTGACCAAGGCTCTTGCGCGTCACCTTTGGAAATATTACCGTGGGTATCACAGATGAGGATAAAGACAATTAGGATGGAGGAAGCAGACCTGCTTTAAACTGCCTTGGCTAAGAGGTAATAACCTCTGGTGAAGACTGGCCACAGGTACCTAGTGATTGCAAGGAAGATGAATTATAGAAATGAGTTATCTGCCCAGGTAGGAAGGAAAGCACAGCTTAGTGAGCACTATGATCACACGTGTCCCGATATGCCCAACCCTCCCATAGCAGACACAGGAAGGTGTATAATCTATGTAGTCAATGCATCTCAGATGAGTCTACCTTCCTCTGACCATATGCAACTCCTAGTGATGCAATCTGAGACCTGAAAGGGGTACCTGCACCTTCTCCCACCCCCAAGATACAGTGGGGACAGAAAGAGGAACTGTGTGTTTGGTCTTTTTCTTTCTTTCTGGTTTTGGTTTCTTTTTTTAAACAAGTTTTCATGTATATCAGACTGGCCTCAAACTCATTTTTCTACCTTCCAGTGCTGGGTACTTTGCACCACCACACCTGGTCGTGGGTCTCTTCTTTACCCACGTGGCCATGACACTCCCTCTTCTGAGGATACACAATGTTCATAATGCACTCATCCCTGCCTCTTCCTGGCATCAGGGTAAGTTCTGGGTTTCTAAAGTGATTGTCTAGCTCAAATTAATCAAGTCTTTTTAGTCCAGGCTTGTGGATTCTCTGCCAACATGATTCCCTCAGAAACGCAATAGGCCTTTCATTATTTGTTTCCCCATTAGTACCGTGTGCCAAAAACTACAGTTCTTCCCTGGACCTTATTCTCAAGCCTGAGCCACATGACACAAGGTCCCGACTTTATCTGTTCAACAGAATTCCTCAGGAACTGTGAGAGCTGACAGACGTCACGGGCCTTAACTCTACAAACAGAAGTCCTACAGGCAGTCTTTACTTGTTTATCCCACTAAGAGCGCCCACTAGGCTGTGTAAATCGTCTCAGCTCAGCTCTTACTCCTTAGGGTTTAATAACAGCTTTTTTTCTCCTTATACTGCCATAGCTACCAGAACTGTCTCTAATTTCCTTTATCTTTGATTATAAACCAGCCTATCTTTCCTAAGCTCATCTCCTTCCTGCAATACCACAGTTAGCAGAGTCATGTTATGATCCTTTCCAACATTTGGCTCAGTTGGTATGAGGCTACTTCTAAGTACAAATTTACCATTTTGGTTACAGGTGTATCACATGACTTCTTTTCCCCTCCACCATCTGACTCATTTGCTCACTGGTATACTCCTGTATGTCAAGCCAACCCCACATACTTTAAGTACAATAGAAAAAATGGAAACTTTAATCATTTAACACAAAGGGTTTTCTATTTGTTTGTTCTAGTGTGTGTGTGTGTGTGTGTGTGTGTGTGTGTGTGTGTGTATACACGTTGGAAATTAAACCCACTTGAAAATACCAGGTAAGTGTTCTACCACTGAGCTACATCCCCAGCCCTTTTAAATTTCATCTTGATACAAGTTCTTGCTGAGTTACTCAAGGTAGCCATGAACCTTCAATCTCCTACCTCAGCCTAATCACGCTTCTATGTCAGGCAAATGGGTTGGCATATGCTGCTCTCTACTGACCATTCATGATAGGGCTAGTTTTCTTCTATTTCACAGTTTAACTTTCTACTGGATCCTAATGAAATCCTCTGAAGTGAGGTGGCAGAGGACAGAGAAGTATTGTGGAAAGATGCATCGCTGGGCAGTTTACATTCCACTGGTGAGAACTATTTGCATAGTCCCATCCATGTAAAGTTGGAGAAGAGGTGTGGCAAGCGGTCAGAAGGCCCAGCAGGACTGGGGAAACAGAGACATCAGCAAGCCCTAGCAATTGTTTTCATACTGTAGAGGGCAGGAACCTTTGAGAGGTTTGTTCTTGGAGGTATGACTGTGATGATTACATATGCAAGACCTCAAAATATCTTCTGAATGAACAAAATGATGGTTGGACTGGAGAAATATTGGATAGAGTACCATATGGCACTTTTTTGGAAAATGAACACAGATTAAATAGACTGAGGTCTGGAATACTGAATTGCTACTTGTGTACTTAGATGAAACGTTAAACAGAGGTTTTGGGAAAATAAAATAATCTTACAAATACTGAAATGTACATATGTCAAATCTACAGTGCAACTTCTTTGACAAGCCAGTCAAACAAACTAAAATCTGCTGGCGCAAGCATAGAAGCATTCGTTTCAAATATTAGTACAGACACAATAGAAAACATACCATTACACTGGAAATAGTGGTTGTTATATTGCTCAGCAGTAGAGCATTTGCCTGCTCCACCAAAAAAACTACCTATCTTTCTGTTAAATGGAAATTCCTTTATATCCAGCCTCAAAATTCACACATATCCTTCTCAAAGGGCCAAGGTACTGTGCATATTCTTAATTTTGAGAACAAGTTATTTATACACACACATACACACACACACATTGTTAGAACACACGTGTCACACTAAGGCATGACATCCATCAAAATTCAGAACTGACCTATTGATGGGGTCAGACTTAAAATTATATAAGCTGATAATACAAGATTTCTGGAAATCTTAATTTATTATAAAAAATTCACAAGATAGAAAAAATACAGCAAGATTAAATAAAAATGAGAAATATTTAGAAAGAAAATCTTCACAGGGCCTCAGTATCTGTGGGAGCCATCTTGGTTCTGGGACTCCACCGAAAGCAGTCTGCACTGGTGAGAGTGTGCACTACAGAAGCTAACAGCTTCTGGGACAGGCGGGAGCCACAGAGCTTCTGAGGCAGTCCCCTTTTCGGGCTCCAGACATCCGGGCACCATTTCTGTAAGAGGATAGGTGTCCGCCCGGCCCTGGAGAGCTTTGCCTCAGCATTGGCGGGAGACATCTTGGTTCCAAGATGCCCCAAAAGTAGTCTGCACAGGTGAGAGTGAAGACTACGGAAGCTAACAGCTTCTGTGACAGGCCAAAGCAACACAGCTTCTGGGACAGGTCCTGTTTTGAGCCTTCATCTTCAGCCAGGAGGGAGGTCGGAACGCCAGATATCTGTGCACCTTCCCTATAAGAGGAGAGCTTGCCTGCAGAGAGTGCTCTGACCACTGAAACTCAGAGGAGAGAGCTAGTCTCCCAGGTTTGCTGATAGAGGCTAACAGAATCACCAGAGAAACAATCTCTAACCAGAGACAACTATAACAACTAACTCCAGAGATTACCAGATGGTGAAAGGTAAACATAAGAATCTTACTAAAAGAAACCAAGACCACTCACCATCATCAGAACCCAGCACTCCCACATTGCCCAGTCCAGGGCACCCCAACGCACCTGAAAAGCTAGACCTGGATTTAAAAGCATATCTCATGATGATGGTAGAGGACATCAAGAAGGACTTTAATAACTCACTTAAAGAAATACAGGAGAACACTGCTAAACAGGTAGAAGACCTTAAAGAGGAAGCACAAAAGTCCCTTAAAGAATTGCAGGAAAACACAACCAAACATGTGATGGAATTGAATAAAACCATCCAAGACCTAAAAAGGGAAGTAGACACAATAAAGAAAACCCAAAATGAGGCAACACTGGAGATAGAAACCCTAGGAAAGAAATCTGGAACCATAGATGTGAGCATCAGCAACAGAATACAAGAGATGGAAGAGAGAGTCTCAGGTGCAGAAGTGCACACAGTAATACTGGGAGACTTCAACACACCACTTTCACCAATGGACAGATCATGGAAACAGGAACTAAACAGGGACACAGTGAAACTAACAGAAGTTATGAAACAAATGGATCTAACAGATATCCACATAACATTTTATCCTAAAACAAAAGGATATACCTTCTTCTCAGCACCTCGAGGTACCTTCTCCAAAATTGACCACATAATTGGTCACAAAACAAGCCTCAACATATTCAAAAATATTGAAATTGTCCCATGCATCCTATCACACCATGGACTAAGGCTGATTTTCAATAACAAAATAAATAATAGAAAGCCAACATTCACGTGGAAACTGAACAAAACTCTTCTCAATGATACCTTGGTCAAGGAAGGAATAAAGAAAGAAATTAAGGACTTTTTAGAGTTTAATGAAAATGAAGCCACAACATACCCAAACTTATGGGACACAATGAAAGCATTTCTAAGAGGAAAACTCATAGCTCTGAGTGCCTCCAAAAAGAAACTAGAGAGAGCACACACTAGCAGCTTGACAACACATCTAAAAGCTCTAGAAAAAAAGGGAAGCAAATTCACCCAAGAGGAGTAGACGGCAGGAAATAATCAAACTCAGGGGCGAAATCAACCAATTGGAAACAAGAAGAACTATTCAAAGAATCAACCAAACGAGGAGCTGGTTCTTTGAGAAAATCAACAAGATAGATAAACCCTTAGCCAGACTCTCTAGAGGGCACAGGGACAGCATCCTAATTAACAAAATCAGAAATGAAAAGGGAGACATAACAACAGATCGTGAAGAAATCCAACACACCATCAGATCCTTCTACAAAAGGCTATACTCAACAAAACTGGAGAACCTGGATGAAATGGACAAGTTTCTAGACAGATACCAGGTACCAAAGTTAAATCAAGATCAGGTTAATGATCTATACAGTCCCATATCCCCTAAGGAAATAGAAGCAGTCATTAATAGTCTCCCAACCTAAAAAAGTCCAGGACCAGATGGGTTTAGTGCAGAGTTCTATCAGACCTTCAAAGAAGATCTAATCCCAGTTCTTCACAAACTATTCCACAAAATAGAAACAGAAGGTACTCTACCCAACTCATTCTATGAAGCCACAAGTACTCTGATACCTAAACCACAAAAAGACCCAACAAAGATAGAGAACTTCAGACCAATTTCCCTTATGAATATTGACGCAAAAATCCTCAATAAAGTTCTTGCTAACCGAATCCAAGAACACATCAAAACAATCATCCATCCTGACCAAGTAGATTTCATCCCAGGGATGCAGGGATGGTTCAATATACGGAAATCCATCAACGTAATCCAGTATATAAACAAACTCAAAGACAAAAACCACATGATCATCTCATTAGATGCGGAGAAAGCATTTGACAAAATCCAACACCCATTATGATAAAAGTCTTGGAAAGATCAGGAATTCAAGGCCCATACCTAAACATAATAAAAGCAATCTACAGCAAACCAGTAGCCAACATCAAAGTAAATGGTGAGAAGCTGGAAGCAATCCCACTAAAATCAGGGACTAGACAAGGCTGCCCACTCTATCCGTACCTATTCAACATTGTACTTGAAGTCCTAGCCAGAGCAATTCGACAACAAAAGGAGATCAAAGGGATACAAATTGGAAAGGAAGAAGTCAAAATATCACTTTTTGCAGATGATATGATAGTATATATAAGTGACCCTAAAAATTCCACTAGAGAACTCCTAAGCCTGATGAACAGCTTCAATGAAGTAGCTGGATATAAAATTAAGTCAAACAAGTCAATGGTCTTTCTGTATACAAAGGATAAACAGGCTGAGAAAGAAATTAGGGAAACAACACCCTTCTCAATAGTCACAAATATTATAAAATACCTTGGCGTGACTCTAACTAAGGAAGTGAAAGATCTGTATGATAAGAACTTCAAGTCTCTGAAGAAAGAAATTAAAGAAGATCTCAGAAGATGGAAAGATCTCCCATGCTCAGGGATTGGCAGGACCAATATAGTAAAAATGGCTATCTTGCCAAAAGCAATATACAGATTCAATACAATCCCCATCAAAATTCCAACTCAATTCTTCAACGAATTAGAAAGGGCAATCGGCAGATTCATCTGGAATAACAAAAAACTTAGGATAGCAAAAACTCTTCTCAAGGATAAAAGAACCTCTGGTGGAATCACCATGCCTGACCTAAAGCTGTACTACAGAGCAATTGTGATAAAAACTGCATGGTACTGGTATGTTGACAGACAAGTAGACCAATGGAATAGAATTGAAGACCCAGAGATGAACCCATACACCTATGGTCACTTGATCTTTGACAAGGGAGCTAAAACCATCCAGTGGAAAAAAGACAGCATTTTCAACAAATGGTGCTGGCACAACTGGCGGTTATCATGTAGAAGAATGCAAATTGATCCATTCCTATCTCCTTGTACTAAGGTCAAATCTAAGTGGATTAAGGAACTCCACATAAATCTAGAGACACTGAAACTTATAGAGGAGAAAGTAGGGAAAAGCCTTGAAGATATGGGTACAGGGGAAAAATTCCTGAATAGAACAGCAATGGCTTGTGCTGTAAGATCGAGAATCGACAAATGACCTCATAAAGTTTGCAAAGCTTCTGTAAGGCAAAAGACACCATCAATAAGACAAAAAGGCCACCAACAGATTGGGAAAGGATCTTTACCTATCCTAAATCAGATAGGGGACTAATATCCAATATATATAAAGAACTCAAGAGGGTGGACTCCAGAAAATCAAATAACTCCATTAAAAATGGGGCTCAGAGCTAAACAAAGAATTCTCACCTGAGGAATACCGAATTACTGAGAAGCACCTGAAAAAATGTTCAACATCCTTAATCATCAGGGAAACGCAAATCAAAACAACCCTGAGATTCCATCTCACACCAGTCAGAATGGCTAAGATCAAAAATTCAGGTGACAGCAGATGCTGGCCAGGATGTGGAGAAAGAAGAACACTCCTCCATTGTTGGTGGGATTGCAAGCTTGTACAACCACTCTGGAAATCAGTCTGGCGGTTCCTCAGAAAACTGGACATAGTACTACTGGAGGATCCCTCAATACCTCTCCTGGGCATATATCCAGAAGATGTTCCAACCGGTAAGAAGGACACATGCTCCACTATGTTCATAGCAGCCTTATTTATAATAGCCAGAAGGTGGAAAGAACCCAGATGCCCCTCAACAGAGGAATGGATACAGAAAATGTGGAACATTTACACAATTGAGTACTCCTCAACTATTAAAAAGAATGATTTTATGAAATTCCTAGGCAAATGGTTGGACTTGGAGGGCATCATCCTGAGTGAGGTAACCCAATCAGAAAAGAACTCACACAATATGTACTCACTGATAAGTGGATATTAGCCCAGAAACTTAGGATACCCAAGATATAAGATACAATTTGCTAAATGCATGAAACTCAAGAAGAACGAAAACCAAAGTGTGGACACTTTGCCCCTTCTTAGAATTGGGAACAAAACACCCATGGAAGGAGTTACAGAGACAAAGTTTGGAGCTGTGACGAAAGGATGGACCATCTAGAGACTGCCACATCCAGGGATCCATCCCATAATCAGCTTCCAAACCCTGACACCATTGCATACACTAGCAAGATTTTGCTGAAAGGACCCTGATATAGCTGTCTCTTGTGAGACTATGCCAGGGCCTAGCAAACACAGAAGTGGATACTCACAGTCAGCTATTGGATGGATCACAGGGCCCCCAATGGAGGAGCTAGAGAAAGTATCCAAGGAGCTAAAGGGATCTGCAATCCTACAGGTGGAACAACAATATGAACTAACCAGTACCCCCCTGGAGCTCGTATCTCTAGCTGCATATGAATCAGAAAATGGCCTAGTTGGCCATCAGTGGAAAGCAGGCCCATTAGTCGTGCAAACTTTATATGCCTCAGTACAGGGGAAAGACAGGGCCAAGAAGTGGAAGTGGGTGGGGGAGCGTGTGGGGGACTTTTGGGATAGCATTAGAAATGTAAATGAAATAAATACCCAATAAAAAAATAGAAAAAAGAAAATCTTCACAAGAGTCTTGAGAGGCTCAAATAAGTAAGAATTCATTCATGGATTCTACACTGGTTTGCTGTTTATTTGTTTGTTGGTGGAGGATAAAGTCTTAACACAGGCTGCCTGAATCATGGTAATCCTGGATCACACTCCCAAGCACTGGAACTGTGGAAATAAATTACCACACGCAGCTTATACTTCACTTATATATGCTATAACTCAGAGAAAGAGCTCAAGGGTGCATAGCAGGTGCTTCTGCGAACCATAGAGCAGTACTCAGTCACTGACTTTCAAAGAGATGAAAAATCCTCCCTTTGGAAAAGTACCATAAATGAGCAAGTTCAGACTACAGGCGTATAACCCTTTGCTCTCCACACCCAACGCCTAGAATGAGATCCTCACTGAAGCTCCACAGCAAAGCCTGTCTCAGCGAGGGCAAGATTCTAACCCAAAACCTACGCAACAAACACTGCCAGTCAATTAGCATAGTGGGCTATAGTACTTTACCTAAGGTAGGAAAATGACAATCAAGATATCTTTACTTAGTAGCCAAACAAAAAAGAAAGAGATTACGTAGAGGGGCGGATTTCTGAGTTTGAGGCCAGCCTGGTCTACAGAGTGAGTTCCAGGCAAAGTGAGTTTCAGGCCAGCTAAGACTACACAGAAAAACCCTGACTTAAAAAAAACAAAACCAACCAACCAACCAAACAAACAAAAAACTGTAGTAGGTCAAAGATGTGAAGAAAAATACTTAATGAGATTCATATTGCATGGTCTATAAACATCACAGATAGAGAAGACATCAATCTTTAGGCAAATGTTGGTTTTGTTGGTTTTGTTTTGAGACCAAATCTCACTTTGTATACCAGGCTGGCCTGGAACTCACAGAGCTCTGACTCCTTCTGCCCCTCAGTAATGGGGTTGCAGGTATACACCACTGTGCTTGGCCACCAAGTAAGTATTATTTAAAAGCTACTTATGAAGGTTAGAATAGTAATGTGGCTGTGATTATAAATAGTCTTTCTCCAACCTAAGAGAACCATATATGACTCCTTTATTACACCCTGCTTTCTTCCCCTGTGCCTTATAGACACAATCAAGCTGAGAGGAAAACTGGCTTGAAGAAAGGACTTCAAACCCAACTGAAGGCTCAAGGGAACACGAGGAAGAAACCCTTTGTATCATTTTTAAATAAGAAGAAACATACTTTTTACTTTGCAAAGGACCATTTTAAATACAGTTAACATTTGCACCTCCCAGAAGATTTAAAAGTCTTCTTTTAAAGCTCACTGAGGGCTGGAGAGATGGCTCAGTGGTTAAGTGCACTGACTACTCTCCCGAAGGCCCTGAGTTCAATTCCCATGAACCACATGGTGGCTCATAACCATCTGTAATGGGACCTAATGCCCTCTTCTGGTGTGTCTGGAATAAAAAAAAGCGATAGTATACTCATATAAAATAATAAATAAATCTTTAAAAAAAAAAAGAGTATCTTTAGAACTCAGTTAGGAGGAACCTCAGCACCTGTGTTGACATTAAGTTTTCGTGACACCACATCCTATCGGTCAGGGCACCTGCAGGATACCCGACCAAGTACTACACATGAGCCAAGTGAATAGTTGAGAGTACGTGATCGAAGACAAGAAGTGAGTTACCCAAGAGGAATGCTCCTTCATCTGGTGCTGGTTGCTGTGAGCGCCGCTGGCATGGCCACGCCAAAAGCAGTTCTGGCAGAGCTGGTAGTTGTGGCACTGCTGGCATCGGTATCGGAAGCCCATCATGCTCTCGCAGTGACAGTAGGAGCATTCCACAGGATGGAAGACTGGTGGCCAGCAAAAGAGGGGACAGAGAACAAGACAGTGTCAGCTGAGGACAGAACAATACGGAGGAAAGCAAAACCTACTGCAACAGCACGGTGGAAACAGACAGACCAAAAACTCTAAACTGTCTGGCTTCTGACACTGCATTTCCAAGAAATACGAGAGTGTTGGCAAGAGTGTGCACTCAGAAGCCAAGCCATCACCTGGTACAGCTCCAGCATCGGTACAGTCAACATTTGTAAAGTTTTACGTTAATATTAAATGTCACAGTTTAGTAGTAGAATTATCAAATGCACTCTGGGACTTTAGGTTGAGCATGTATGTCTTCATGACTTTCTTCCAGTCTCTTCTGAGCACGTGAACATGTGAACACAGTGGGGAGGTAAGAGGCAGCCCAGGCAGATCAGTGAGTGGCTCTGTCACTAGGACTGCTCAGAGACTGCTGCTTCTGTAAGGTACAATATGAACCAGTTGCCTTCATCACATCTGGATTTGTAAACCAACACAATAAATATAACTTCTGCTTAAACAAATAAGTATATAAGTCCCTTTGGGGGGGGGTGTTCTTTTGTTTCATTTCTTTTTTTTGTTGTTGTTTTGGTTTTTTTGAGACAGGGTTTCTCTGTATAGCCCTGGCTGTCCTGGAACTCACTTTGTAGACCAGGCTGACCTCGAACTCAGAAATCCGCCTGCCTCTGCCTCCCGAGTGCTGGGATTAAAGGTGTGCACCACCACCACCTGGCTTTGTTTCATTTCTTTTTTCTTTTCTTTTTTTTAAAGATTTATTTATTTATTATATCTAAGTACACTGCAGCTGTCTTCAGACACTTCACACACTTCAGAAGAGGGAGTCAGATCTCCTTACGGATGGTTGTGAGCTACCATATGGTTGCTGGGACTTGAACTCAGGACCTTCAGAAGAGCAGTCGGGTGCTCTTAACCGCTGAGCCATCTCACCAGCCCCTTGTTTCTTTTGTTAAATGAGGTCTTATGTCTTCCAGGCTGGGTGTGAACACAATATATATAGCCAATGATGCCAGCCAATTTCTGACACTCTTATGTCTACCTCCTAAGTACTGGGATTACAGGTATATGTCACCACGTGCAGCTTTTCAATTTATCTTTTAAATAGTAATTCAAAACACAGGAAAGACACCAAACTAAACCAACCTCCTAATATACCATAATTTTAGGACTTATTTGCCACTTATGAGTAAGATGTATAGGGCTAGAGAGATGGCTCAGTGGTTAAGAGCACTGTCTGCTCTTCCAGAGGTCCTGAGTTTGATTCCCAGCAACCACATGGTGGCTAACAACCATCTGTAATGGGATCTGATGTCTTCTTCTGGTGTGTCTGAGGATAGCCACAGTATACTCACATACATAACATAAATAAATAAATCTTAAAAAAGTAAGACATATAAACAAGTGTCAATGTGATAGACAAATGGTTTTATTTCTAAACATTTCAAAGTTTTCATAACATTTTTCTGTCTCTAAGAAGACATAATATCACTAAATATGTAAGTACATCATCAATAACACATTATATACAAAAATGATAGTAAAATATTCTTATGGCTAATAATAGATCATGACAAATGAGACTCTTTTTCACTCCTCAAAGCAGATATAAGATAATTTGTGAAAACCAATTGGACATGAAACTAATAAAATACTTAAGAGTATATAAGCACCTCTCCTCTAAGAACCAAGAACAGCTTAGCAATTTAACTACTTATGTGCCTACTCAGAAACTCTTATTTAAGAATTTAGCTGCTTTAAAAGTCTAGTCCTGATAAACTTCCGTTGCTGCTCTAGCCCCTCTCTTTCCAAGCTGCTAGCGCTCCTGCGAACATGGTGAACGTACCTAAAACCTGCCGGACATTCTGCAAGGAATGAGGGAAGCACCCACCCCACAAGGTGACACAAGAAGGGCAAGGACTCTTTGTATGCCTAGGGAAAGCGGTGTTATGACAGGAAACAGAGTGGCTATGGTGGGCAGACCAAGCCTATTTTCCGCTAAAAGGCTAAAACTACAAAGAAGATTGTGCTGAGACTGGAGTGCATTGAGCCCAATTGCAGATCTAAGAGGATGCTGGCTGTTAAGAGATGCAAGCATTTTGAATTGGGAGGCGACAAGAAGAGAAAGGGCCAAGTGATCTAGTTCTAAGCATATTTTGTTATGAAGACAATAAAATCTTGACCTTTCAACCCCCCCTCCAAAGTCTAGTCCTTTAGAAAAGTAAGCCTGAGGCTGGCGAGATGGCTCAGCGGGTAAGAGCACTGACTGCATTTCCGAAGGTCCCGAGTTCAAATCCCAGCAACCACATGGTGGCTCACAACCATCTGTAATGAGATCTGACACCCTCTTCTGGTGTGCCTGAAGACAGCTACAGTGTACTTACATATAATAAATAAATCTTCAAAAAAAAGAAAAGTAAGCCTGGAATCTCAGGGTTGTTTTGATTTGCATTTCCCTGATGATTAAGGATGCTGAACATTTTTCTAGGTGCTTCTCAGCCATTCGGTATTCCTCAGGTGAGAATTCTTTGTTTAGCTCTGAGCTCCATTTTTTAATGGGGTTATTTGATTTTTCTGGAGTTCATCTTCTTGAGTTCTTTATACATTTTGGATATTAGTCCCCTATCTGATTTAGGATTGGTAAAGATCCTTTCCCAATCTGTTGGTGGCCTTTTTGTCTTATTGACAGTGTTTTTTGCATCCCATAATCAGCCTCCAAACACAGACACCATTGCATGCCAGCAAGATTTTGCTGAAAGACCCTGATATAGCTGTCTCTTGTGAGGCTATGCCGGTGCCTGGCAAACACAGAAGTGGATGCTCACAGTCAGCTATTGGATGGAACACAGGGCCCCCAATGGAGGAACTAGAGAAAGCACCCAAGGAGCTGAAGGGGTCTGCAACCCTATAGGTGGAACAACAATATGAACTAACCAGTACTCCCCGGAGCTGTGTCTCTAGCTGCATATGTAGCAGAAGATGACCTAGTCAGCCATCACTGGGAAGAGAGGCCCCTTGGTATTGCAAACTTTATATGCCCCAGTACAGGGGAATGCCAGGGCCAAGAAGTGGGAGTGGGTGGTTAGGGGAGTGGTGGACTTTTGGATAGCATTTGAAATGTAAATGAAGAAAATACCTAATTAAAAAAAAGAGAGAGAGAGAGAGAAGCGAGGAGGAGGGGTCTGCTCAATCAGCAGCCCTCTGCCATGCCCTCTGCCCTCTTGTGGCAGAGGGAGACAGGCAAACCTGGAGAGAAAGAAGGCTACATAGAAAAGTGAAGGCCTTCCCTTTAACACATTCATACAACCCGAATATGGAAATAAACAGCAAAAAGCACCAAGAGGGGTCTAAGAAGCAAGAATCATTTCAATTCAAAGTGAAAACATCTACTTTACAGGCAAATCAAACTACGAGGAAAGACCTAGCAGCATATTCAAGGTAAACTGGTAAAAATGGGACTGGAAAGAAGACATGGTGAGTGGACTGCCCGCCCCACAAACATCAGGACCTGAATTCAGATCCCTAACACATACAGAAAGGCTGAGTGTGGCCAAACAAGCCAACATCTAACACTGGGTGGGAGAGCAGCAGAGAAAGGTAGGTTCCTGGAGCTCGCGGCCAGCCAGGCCATTCAATCGGGAACTTCTATGTTCACTGAGTGTCTGTCTCAAAAGATAATGAAAGACATCCAGTGTCAATTCTGACCTCCACATGCATGTGCTTGCATACACACACACACACACACACACACACACACAATCATAAAGGGAAAAATAGAAGACAAGAGGCCCAGAACTAAATTTTATCTTAGTGATGTTTTAATTATTCAAAATCAACTAAAGTTTGATTGCTAATCTTGCAGGGCTACAGTTTTCTGATAAATTAAGAGGGAAAAAGAAATTCCTGACCACAGCAGATAAATATAAACATACGACTGCCTGCAATCTCAGGGTGAAAGAAATGTGTCCATACCATCATGTTTTATTATTTCTAGAATCCTCAGTGTCATAACTTCCACTTTTGTGACGAAATAAATATTATTTCCCAAACAAAAGCCACAACTTCAAATGATGTCATGCCAAGCAAATGTCACTTACAACTTTTCACGATAATAGCTAAGAACACTGCAGTTTCTTCCTCCCTATAACCCGAGGGATGAAGGGTCAAGCTGTGCTCACCATTCTCAACATGGGCAAGCCTGTGCATGAGAGGTAGCCAGACAAGGCACTGGGGAGGAGGATCAGCCATCATGGTGTCTAAAAACATATTCAGCATTATCTTCTTCTGTGAAGAGAAGAGAAAACAAGTGCACTTTATATCTTCCAAGGGTCTTTAAAGTTGTTTTAGGATTCTCCCAACCGAGCAGGAATGAACTGCATGTGAAATTATCACAATCATGACTACATACATTTGAATATACACCCAGCACTTGTATCTGAAAATTAATCTCTACCAGTAAGATTCTGCCTCTAAAAAGAGCTGTTTAGTGTCTTCGCCTCCTCCTTTGACCAGTAAGAAAAAGGAAGATAGCATTTAAATAGCTGCTCGTGTCCAACCCAAACCAGACACAGAGCCAGAGCCCAGTGTTCTGAGCACCATTTCTGCTGTCCTGTGAGGGAGACAGACATCACACTCCTGCTCATAAAACATCTACAATGACAGAAACTAAGGATGCCTGGTTAGGAGCCATATTTCCAGCATCCTCCACAGTACCTGGCACACAACTGGCACGTAATGAATTTCTTCTGAGTAGCTGGAAATGTGGCTTCACATACATACAGGCAAAACAGCCATACACTTACAATGATACATTTTAAATAAATGATAATTGTTGCAATAAATAATAAAGCAAGGTAAAACACTTATACATCTATATTCGCTCTCTTATTAAATTGTATTTTTCTCTTGCAACAGACAGCTGCCACTCTGTGGAACACTGATATTATTATGCTCCACCGAGACGAGATCTAAGCACAGTTATATGATGCAGACAGAACAAATTTGGAACAATATTTCCAATTAGTAAAGTGCCTTTTTTATCTCTTCTAAGTCACAAAATACATTTCCAGCTCCACGGGGGAAAGAAACTGGACAAAAGACTATGCAATGCCGTTAGAAGTCTGCAGCTGTAACATACAACCATGGTGCGCACTTCAAACAGCACTCAGAGCAAAGCCAGGAGAGGTGACAAACACCTATAATTCCAGCACTTGGAAGTCTGAGGCAGAAGGATCACACATTCCATTTCAGCCTGAGCCACACCATGAGATCATGTCTCAAATAACAACAAGGGTCAATAGGATGGCTCTTCGGAGAAATGTGTTCACCAAGCAAGCCAGGGACCTGCTCTTGAATCCCAGGACTCACAGGAAAGTGAAAGGAGAGAACCAACTCCATGTGAATAGCATGGCATGGGCAGGCATGCATGTGTGTGCACATGTACACAGACAGAGTAAGAAACTAAAAACAAAACAGAACAGAAACAAAGATAGGCATACAGGTGGTCTAAGACCACGCGCCAGCCCAGCCATGTAAGATGGGTAGAGGTGGGAGCTACAGCTCCGTGAGAACTTGTCTAATATGTGTAAGGTCCCGAGTCTGATCCCCAAGACCAGAAAAAGATATTGTACATGGAGACTGGTACAGGAGAAGGAAGAGCAAAGCAAAAATGACATTCAGAATTCCTTTCCTTTTTCTCCCAAGCAAAAAGTATTGGCACCAGGGGACGCAGGACAGTCCATCACAGCATCTGCCCACAGGACGCCCATCATACCAAATACAAGAACACACACTCACTCCTGGGTCTTTTGGCAACTACAAATATACTGGCCCTAGAATACATTAACCGGAAGTCACTCTAACTGAGAATATCTCTGAAGAAAAAACTAGAGGGAAAATAGAAACGGAAGGTAGAGTAGAGGCATAGTGAGAGAAAAATATTGCAGTAGAAACCTAGAAAAAAAATGGCTTGTACTGAAGGGATGGCAGACTTAGGGCATCAAGATGGGGAAGTAAAAGGCAGAGGCCAGCAGGGGGCATTAGTTTCATAGCCTCCCCACACCATTATCTTCATTCCACTTAGACTATCACTGCCTTTCACTCTCTCCCGAGAGTACAATGGGGCTTGCCAGATGCATCATGACACAGCTGCAGTTACCTGAAAAAACGATCCTGAGAGGGCTTTTCCCTTTCAAATATGTAGCAGAATGAGGCAAATACAAATAGTAGCTTTCATTCAACATTAAACTTTTTGTTTTATACAGTCTTCAGTTTTAATCATTTAACAGCTGCCTGATAGGCTAAGCAGAAACGACACATTTATAACTCTCTGAGAAAATGTTAGCTATCTGCATTGTTGAATATAATTCCATATCTTTTCTTAAGAATGATTTTTTTGTTATCCCGTTTTTCCAACTTTTAATACCATCAATTACTATTCTTTTTTTTTTTTAAGATTTATACATTATTACATGTAATTACACTGTAGCTGTCTTCAGACACTCCAGAAGAGGGAGTCAGATCTCATTACAGATGGTTGTGAACCACCATGTGGTTGCTGGGATTTGAATTCAGGACCTTGGAAGAGCAGTCAGTGCTCTTAACTGCTGAGCCATCTCTCCAGCTGAACAATTACTATTCTCTTTTGTTTTCATATTCCTGCATCCTCAGAAGTCTAGCCTCACTGAAACAGTATTAAAGAGCAATTAAAAATAATTCAGCAATAGATTATCATTGTTACAATCTCCAACTCTTCCACCATTTCCAATAAGTACTTTGTATTCTCTGTTGCTCAGTATGTAAATATTTCTCACTGACTGACTTTATAACTTAAAGCAATGTTTGACATTTAGTCTCAAAATGGCATTTGAAAAGTTCTCAGGTGAAAACATTAATATTGTATTTATTTATTACTGCCATGTGTGCAACAGCAGAGGAAAGGTCTAGAGAGTTCTCCCCATCCACCTTTTATGTGAGCTCTGGGACTGAACTCAGATCATCAGGCTGACATGGCAAGCACTTGTACTGGCTGAGCCATTTCAATGGCCTCAATAACATTTAAGACTAACTGCAAACAAACTTTTATAACTACATAATTGCAGGCATGTTTTACCTAGCAAGAGCAAACACACATCAGCTTGAGTTGTAGAACTCATGCATGGAAGGCAGCCGTCCATAACCACTGCCTGGACATGTGGCTCAGGAGTAGAGCACACAAAGCCCTGAGTTCAGCTTTCAATACTACAGAAACAAAAGAAACTGAAAATACTAGTAATCTATCATGACACAACTGTATAGGCTAGTATACTTTTTTTTTTTTTTTTTTTTTTTTTTTTTTTTTTTTTTTTTTTGGTTTTTCAAGACTGGGTTTCTCTGTATAGCCCTGGCTGTCCTGGAACTCACTTTGTAGACCAGGCTGTCCTCGAACTCAGAAATCCACCTGCCTCTGCCTCCTGAGTGATAGGATTAAAGGCATGCGCCACCATGCCCAGCTTAGTATACTTTTAATTAGAGATCTTTTTATCATAGCTTCAAGAAGCATTGTAGTGGCTATTCCTGGTTGTCAACATGACTAGATCTAGGAGGAACTACAATCCAGAAATGTAGGGCACACCTGTGATCCCGATCTTTTTTTTGTTTTGTTTTGTTTTGTTTTGTTTTGTTTTGTTTTGTTTTGTTTTTCCAAGACAGGGTTTCTCTGTGTAGCCCTGGCTGTCCTGGAACTCACTTTGTAGACCAGGCTGGCCTCAAACTCAGAAATCCGCCTGCCTCTGCCTCCCATGTGCTAGGATTAAAGGCGTGTGCCACCACCCCCGGCTTGTGATTCCGATCTTGAGGCAGGAAGACAGAGATTTCTGACCTGGATCTTGAGGCATAGTGGCCATGAAAAGCTTAGGCCCAGGCAAGGTATTACACGCCTTTAATCTGAGGCAAGCAGATATCTGAGTTCAAGGCCAGCCTGGGACAAAGCAAGTTCCAGGTCCAGGCATGCCAGTACACACCTTAAATCTGGGTCATACCTTCTGCTAGAAGCCTACATAAGGACTCTGGATGAAGAAAGATTCACTCTTCTGCTTGCACTTACTTGCCAGCACATCTGTTGGAACCTACTTCTACAGAAGACCAGCTGAAACAACTAGCCTTGTGGGACTGAGCAAGTACTAGATTCTTAAGACTTCCCATTCACAACTGCCCTGTTGGGTTAGCTGGACTACAAACTGTGAGTCATTACAATAAGTTCCCATAATGTATAGAGACAATCCATAAGTTCTGTGACTCTAGAGAACCTTGACTAATACAAGTATTATTTTAAATGTTTTTAAATATCTGAATTGTGGGAGCCAGAGAGATGGATCAACAGTTAAGAGCACTCTTCCAAAAGACCCAGGTTAAATTCTCAGCACCAACATGACAGCTCATAACTGTCTGTACCTTCAGTCCCAGGGTTTCTGATACTCTCACACAGACATAACACCAATGCACAGAAGAAAAAAAAAATTTAAGAAAAGGCTGAAATGCTATATTTTCCTCATTGTAATAATTATTTAATTTGAGAAAAATAATGGAATGATATGGATTAAAAATGAGGGAGCAAGTACAACCATAAGATTAAATCTGTCAAAACTCAAACCAAAAATCCTAGTTTTCTCAGTTATCTGTGAGTTTAAGTCATTGTTCAAGTGTTTAGCAGAGTGGATCATTTTTCAGGCATGCTGCTATTTATGACTGGATATAAAGTTGGAGTCCCTCCCCCAGGGCAGCCCTGAGCTATGAAACACATCATGGCGGTGCAGGATATTGAAGGATTCAGAGCTTCAAGGAGGAAAGGTATCTTAGCAATGATATGAAAGTACAGGCCTTGGTTGCAGGGGAGAAGGCAGTAAGGAAGACTTCTGTTTCACTAGAAGCTAACAAATAAAGACAAGAAATGTGATTGCTTTCACTCACCAAAAATGCAGGTTGCTCAAAACAAGAAAAATGAAAATCAAAGCTGCCCTGAGATAACACTCTCGTCTATCAGACTGGCAAAGACCAAGCAGTACACTGGCAAGGGTCTCCAGGGGACAGATGTGGCTTGGAGGCAGGGTCTGCTCCAGGAATGCCTGCGGAAGAGACAGGCTGAAGGGGGTGGGGGTGGCATACTAGGAACCTTATCAGAAGGCACAAAAAATTCATAAAGTTTTTTTTTTTGTCTTCCAAAAGAGTGGACACATTTTGAGACAACATCTCTCTCTCCAGCTAAGGCTCAGCATATTCAGACAGACAAGCCCTGCTGCTCTTCCTGTTTCTGCTTCCATGCTGGGATCACAAGCACACTACAATCAACCTCAGATCTTTGTACATGAATTCTAGTGATCAAACATGGGCCTTCAGGCTTGCAGGGCAAGCTCTTTACCAACGGAGTCATTTCTCCAGCTTAGAGATGTATTTCAGAAAAGATTTCACATCAAACTTCCTTAAGATTAAAAGGAGTAATAAGACAAAAGAACTTTGTTAGACAAACCACCAGGTCAAGGTCCTCTGATTTTTGAATAACAAATTTTCCCACTTTCCATAAAGCATAGAAAACTATATAGCAGTGTGGTATGAGTAATACCCAAGGTCTAGGAGCATGTCTGCTAGACTGCTACCAGCAAACACCAGGGAAAGAGCCCTTTCAGCCTGACTACAGCCCCCAGGCAGGACTGCGTGGCAAATGCCACTGGACATGTTCTTATACTTAGCAATAAAAATGTTTCAAAAGAGAAGAGTGGGGGGCCACCTGTCATTTCTAAGGGTTCATTTAATAAGACATTCTCCTCTGCAGACCCAACTAGAATGAAACTTCATTTCTAGGGCTCTGTAATTTTTTTTCAGTCTAATTAATGCTAGTGAGACAGGTCTCATTACTATGGCCTCGTTCATAATAAAACCCATTTTATACACTATTTCATCTAAAATGCTCTTAGAAGATCACTTCGAACATGTATCATTATATATACTTTTCCTACCACTAAGGAAGAAAACTACTTAGCCAATTAAACTAACTCAATGGCTTAATTAACGGCAATCACGCATGAGTCAGTCACGCCATGATTCTTAATGAATCAACTCAAAGGATTCCGTACTTTTTACTACCTTCAAACACATTCCTTGATGTAACTAGGAATGATTTTAGTATTTTGGTCATCATCCATCCTGGCTAGTTTTATGTCAACTTGATACAAACTAGAGACATCAGAGAAGAGGGAATCTCAATTGAGAAAATGCCTCTGAGGAGCCAGCTCTAAGACATTAGTGATCAATGACAGAGGACCCAGCCCATTGTGGGTGGTGCCATCCCTGGGATGGTGGTCCTGGGTTCTACAGGAAAGCAGGCTCAGCAGGCCTGTAAGCAGCATGCTCCATTGCCTCTGCATCAGCTCCCGACTCAGGGTTCCTGTGCTGTTTGAGTTCCTGCCCTGACTTTCCTTACAAGATGAACAGCAATATGGAAGTATAAGCCAAATAAAACCTTTCCTCCCAATTTGTTTTCTGGTCAACATAGCAATAGAAACCCTGAGATTTATTACCAGTCTTTGGTAATAAAAAATAACATGGCCAGGCAGTGGTGGTGCATGCCTTTAATCCCAGCACTTGGGAGGCAGAGGCAGGCGGATTTCTGAGTTCAAGGCCAGCCTGGTCTACAGAGTGAGTTCCAGGACAGCCAGGGCTACACAGAGAAACCCTGTCTCGAAAAAACAAAAAATAAAAATAAAAAATAATGAATAAATCACTCCTGGTAAACGTAGTCAAAAGCCACTGGGGTAGGAGGGAGCAGTATTCAGGAAACTCCTAGGTCCTGAATATATATATATACATATATATACATATATATACATATACACACACACATATATAGTATATGTATACACACACATATATTATATATATATATATATATATATATACACACACACACACACACATATAAGATCTATTGTCATCTTTTTGTAGATTACCTCTTTCAAACAAGATGTTGTAAATACCTAATTTTTGCTTTGCAAAATAAATGCACTAATTATCCAACTTACTCTCCTGTTCTGTGTTCACACCTTCTGTGCTTATAGCAACTTATTAATGACTCTGTAACAGTATACATTTTTTGAGAACACTTGACATGACATGTGGATCTAACTCAGTAGCAGTGACAATGTGAACAGTCGTGGTAAAGTTCTCACAAATACAGGAAATAACAATCTACCCAACTGAAACTAAGATGCTACTGGCCATGTTAGATACCTCAACACCAGATATGAAAATGTGAGGATAGGACTTTAGGTCAACAAAACATGGCACTCATCCACAAAAATTACCCAGCTGAAGGGCTGCTGAGGGAGATCATGGAATCCCTTGACTAAAATGCATACAGTATAACACAAATATGCACAATGTACATGCCAGGCAATTCTTGCCAAATTTTATTCAATGTCCCAGAAAGCAAGGTCAGAACAACCAGAAAATGTCTCCAAGTAGAAAGAAAATTCATTTTGGCATATAGCCAGAAGAGCTTGGTTGGATAAAGTAAAATCAGAATGTATCTACAACAGATAAAATAGTACTACTATTTTAAAAACTAACCAATAATAAAAATGTTACCCCTGGGCTGGAGAGATGGCTCAGCGGTTAAGAGCACTGACTGCTCTTCCAAAGGTTCTGAGTCCAAATCCCATCAACTACATGGTGGCTCACAACCACCCATAATGAGATCTGACGCCCTCTTCTGGTGCGTCTGAAGACAGCTACAGTGTACTTAGGTATAATAATAACTAAATCTTCAGGCCAGAGGGGGCAGGGCCAGAGTGAGTGGGGCCAACCAGAGTGAGCAAAAGTCCTGAATTCAAATTCCCAGCAACCACATGATGGCTCACAACCATCAGTACAGCTACACTGTACTCATATACATTAAATAAATAAATAAATAAATAAATAAATAAATAAATAAATAAATAAATTTTTAAAATGGACACCCCTTCCCTACTACCACCTCGTCTCTGCTCTGGGAGAGTGTACCATGGTGTCCATAGCTACTGGGTACCACGATGCACGATGCACCTTCTTTCCCTCCACACTCCTTCCTATGTAACAGGGCCCCAGACCGCAGCTGACTCCATGATGTTAGTGCCATTCAGGCTGTAAAATTTAACACACATACAAAATCACCTGCCAGAACTAAAACAAAGGACTGATCCATCAAAGTCCATAATGTTGGGAATTGATTCTAATGCTTTATCTTATCTTGGCTCCCAAAAACCACACTTCTAGACCTGAGAGTCCCTGCCCCCCCTCCCAGCTGGCCCCTAGGGTCACTTTCCCCATTGGGTCTGGGGTACCTGAGATGAAATATAAATTTTTTTTTTTTTGAGACAGGGTTTCTCTGTATAGTCCTAGCTGTCCTGGAACTCACTTTGTAGACCAGGGTGGCCTCGAACTCAGAAATCCACCTGCCTCTGCCTCCCAAGTGCTGGGATTAAAGGCGTGCGCCACCACCGCCCGGCTAAAATATAAATTTTTAAAGATGTTTAACTCAGGAATACCGGAGGGGAGTGTTTGCTAGGTGCAGTGCCCAACCATTGAGTTAGATGAGGCATATCAAAATTAGCTGGTTCCTGTGCGAGTGCGCATCTGTGTGTCTGCCTTTCATTCTCAGATCCAGAGATCTGCATCTTGGATGGATGCAGGGCACACTCAACCTACTGGGACCCAAAGCAGTTTAATTAACCATTCATTACACTATATAGTTCTGGAAGAGTCTCAAATGTACTAAACTTCCTTTTCAGTTCTGTAATTCTGTTTTGGCTAACTGTTCTTATTAACTGAAATATGTCAACAAAAACATGGTCTTTGTGCTTAAAAACTTATCCTGAAAAAGGCTCAGGGCTACAATGGGGTCCTGAGCACCCAGTGTTGTAGCTGGCCAGCTAATAAAGACTTTGTGTTGGCTCAAACTTGTGTCTGAGCAGTCCTCTCTGGTGAATACCCCACAATACCACCCACTCTACGTTCATATTGCCCTTCATATACATTAAATAAATAAATGTCTTGAGACAACTCTTCAAGTTGAAGTCAGAGCTGAAAGAAAGAAAGAAAGAAAGAAAGAAAGAAAGAAAGAAAGAAAGAAAGAAAGAAAGGAAGAAGGAAAGAAAGAAAGAAAGAAAGAAAGAAAGAAAGAAAGAAAGAAAGAAAGAGAGAGAGAGAGAGAGAGAGAGAGAGAGAGACAGAGAGACAGAGAGACAGAGAGACAGACAGACAACGGGAAAATCTTCCAAAACAAAAACACAATCTTCCTCCAAAACTTGGAAGTCTAGAAAATTGGGGAGATTTACATTCATTTTCTGTTTATTTTTAGTAAGTTTTAAACTTGTAAATTCAGTCTGTTGGTTTATAACCACTGAGATTCACTCAGGCAAACATTAGGGCTTAAGTCCTATACTCTATTCCTCTTCACTATTAGGAAAAAATTCCTACATGGATCCAACTTATCAAACTAAACACTGAGTCCTGATTTCATAACCGAGTACAGCCCAGCCCCTGACTTGTTCTCACTGCAGATGTGTGTGCCTTTATCCATGAATATTGCAGTTGATTTTTTTTTAATGGCTTTTTGAAACAGGGTTTCTCTGTGTAGTTCTGGCTGTCCTGGAACTTGCTTCCTTAGAGCAAGGCTGGCCTCAAACTTACAAAGATCCACCTGACTCTGTCTCCCCAGAGCTGAGATTAAAGGTGTGAGTCACCACCTGGCTTGCTTCCTCTTTCCTTCCTTCGGTTTTGTTTTTTTGTTTGTTTGTTTTGTTTTGTTTGTGACAGGGTCACTATATAACCCTAACTGTCCTGGAACTGGCTATGTAGACCAGGCTGACCTCAAAGTCACAGAAATCCACCTGCCTCTGGCCCCCAAATTCTGGGATTAAAGACATGCACCACCAAGATTGGCCCAGATTAAATTATTTTAAGTAAATATCAAAATCAAAAAATTAACATTTAGTAGCAGGATACTATTATCTGGTTATAAACTTTGCTCAAATGTTTCCAACTTTCTATGTAACAGAAAAACAGGCAAACAAAAAACCCTAGACCATTCCATTTTCAACTCTCTTTAGACTCTAGTCCAGAATGTTTCCTCTGCCTTTCATGACTCTAATAATTTTGTGTATTGGCTGACTACACTGCTACATGGGTTTACCAAGACTCATATGTGGCTCTATTGAGGTGCCACAACTGGACCCTTGAATGTTTCCACAATATTCCATCCAAACTGTGAGGTCTCAGAGGAAGGTCTGAGCAGGAGAGCAGCCTATCTCAGGCTGCCCAACTGTTAAGTTTCTCCCAACCTTTCTGACATGACTGCTGGCTGGGCTGAAGTCATGTCCCCTGTCTGGTAGTCTCCCAACCATAAAGCTGTTTCCTTTGGTAATTAAGTATCTTCTGGGAAGATTTCTATTAGTTTTAAACTAGATTTTTTGTTCCTGATCTTTGTGTTTCTCATAACTTTCTAAATGCAGTATTACGGCTCTTTTATCTGTTCTCTGCCTTGAGTTAACTACTCTTGAGTCTCTCCTTTCTCTACAATCTCTGAGCTGGAGTTCAGCAATCAGGGATTTGCTTATACCAGACTCTAGGTAAAGGCCAAGAAAAGAAGTCAAACTTCTGACTGTGTCACGGGCGAGCTCATTGTACCCTAAAGGGGAAGAAGAATGCTGTGCAGAAAACAATGACCCAGCATCACTACAGCTTTAGGTCAAAATTCCTGTAGTTAAAATTTAAAGAACATTACTTGACAAAAAGAAGAGAAAAAACATGCATCACTCACAACAATTTTTTTTTTCTTTAAAATACTTAGATGGCTTTTGTTTTGTTGGTACCTTTGGCCTCCTGGCTGCTCCACCTGGTTACCCTCTCTCCCCTCCTTCTTCCTCTCCCCCTCCCCCCACATAGCCCAGCTAAGTCTGGTCATGTCCACTCTGAGCTCTCCCAGATGTCCCTACTGCTACCTACACTCTCTTTTATCTATAATAAACTTTCTCCTCCACCATAAAAACAAAACAAAAATAACAAAAAAACTTCAAATGTCCCCCTAGTAAGAACAAGAGTCCTCAGGTGAACTTCCATCCCGTCTCCTGCTTTTCCTCAGCATCCTCCCTTTAAAGCTGCTTGCGAGAAGCCACCCGGGATCTGGTCAAAAGAGGCTCCTTAGCCCCAGGTTCTGTCAATGTCCTTACCTGCTGCGGAAAACAGGTACGGACTGCATGCTCTGTGTAACCAAAGGATGGCCCTTCAAAGACAGCTGTTGGGAGCTTCAGGGCTTCCTTCAGGAACTGGTCAAGCTTTCCAAACATCATTAAGCCATTGGAATCTGACATCTGGGAGAAAATGTCTGTAAGAACAAAAGCAAATAAAGACAAACAATAAGAAAATACAGTCTCTTGAAAATTATAAATGGCTCTGTTATTTCTATACCACTAAAAAGGCATCATTCAAAGGTACCATAAAATTACAATTTTTAATTAACATTCAAATCATTCTCCTACTTATTAACACCACGTAGTCATTTGGCTCACAAGGCCCCTCAATTCTATTTAAGATTCTACCTACACATTAAGTGAAAAAAAATTCCTGTACGTCCACTTACCTTTCTAAAAGTTTTAAACAGAACGTGTACACATGAGAATAGTGACCACAGAGACCAGAGGAGGGTGGTCTTACAGGAACTGCAGTTACAGGCAGTTGTGAGCTCCCTGCTGTAGGGGTGGAAAATCAAATCCAGGTCCTCTGCAAGAGCAGCAAGCTCTTAACTGCTGAGCCGTCTCTCCATCCCCCACCTTTGTAAATTCATGGATCTGAAGGATAACTGGCTTTTATTTGTACAGCCCACTGTTCCAAGAAAATTTTGAAACAGCATGTCTTTATTCCTTACTGTGTTTATAAGACATAAACATAGCACATAGAAAGCAGAGGCAGGAGAATGAAACTATATAGCAATTTCAAAATCAGCCTGAAGGACATGAGACCCTGTACAGGAATAGGAATAAAGAGTAGATTTTTGCCGGGCAGTGGTGGTGCACGCCTTTAATTCTAGCACTCGGGAGGCAGAGGCAGGTGGATTTCTGAGTTTGAGGCCAGCCTGGTCTACAGAGTGAGTTCCAGGACAGCCAGGGCTATACAGAGAAACCCGTAGATTTTTAAATCTACTTTTTTAAATTTTATTTTTATTTATGTTCATTAGTATTTTGTCTGCATATATGTCTGTGTGAGGGTGTCAGATCTTGGAGTTATAGACAGTTATAAGCTGCCATATGGGTTCTGGAAATTGAACCCTGTTCCTTTGGAAGAACAGTCAGTGCTCTTAACCACTAAGCCATATAGCCCCCTACTAAATCTATGTTTAAGGGCTGGTGAGATGGCTCAGCGGGTAAGAGCACCCAACTGCTCTTCTAAAGGTCCTGAGTTCAAATCCCAGCAACCACATGGTGGCTCACAACCATCCGTAAGGAGATCTGAATCCCTCTTCTGGAGTGTCTGAAGACAGCTGCCGTGTACTTACATATAATAAATAAATACATCTTTTTTTTTTTTAAATCTACTTTTAAACTAGAAAACCAAAAATCTTACATTGGTATAGATCTTTGTATATTGATACAAATTATGGTTAAATTTGGTTATACTGATATAAATCTTTGTATGCTGATAGAGATATAGGATTATATTTTGCTATAATATACTATGTATATATGTTTCCAACTTTTCTTTGAGGTATTACACCTAAGTGATTCTTTTTTTGGGGGGGGGGAGTTTGGTTTTTTGAGACACTGTCACTATAAAACAAGAGCACACACAGGGGCCAAGCCAAACTCAGAAGGCAGTGCTGGCTTCGCCTGCAGGAGGCCCTAGGCTAAGCCATAGAATCCCAAAAGAACCAAGTCATGAAAAAAAATGAGTGGGATGCAGGAGAGATTTTAAAAAATAGCATCGCAGATAGGGTAGAGGACAGAGTGACAGATGGACAGATGCCAGAAGAGGAGGAAGGAAAGGCAAATGTGTAAGTTCTCCCAAAAGTAGAGAAACTTATTAAATTATATCTGAGAACATTAATACACAAAGCAAGACAAGGAGCAGAGAGTATTCAACGGCAGAAAACTTTCCTATCCTGCAAAAGACCTGGGTTCAATTCTCAGCAAAACAAACATACATTAATTAGAAGACAGAGCAGAAAGGACAAGTCACAAAAGGACTGGTGGGGCTGGAGAAATGGCTCAGTGGTTTAGAGTACTGTCTGTTCTTCCAGAGGACCAGGATTCAATTCCCTGAGGCTACATGGCAGCTCACACAGGTCTGAACTCCAGTTTCAGGGCTCTGAAACCCCCCATATAGACATACATGTAGGCAAAACACCAATGGACATAAATAAAAATAAATTTTATACTTAAAAAAAAAAGGAAGTTTGGGGCTTTTGCTTGTTTGTTGAAACAGGATTTGATAGGTCCTACATTGGTGTAGAACTCACTACATAGTCAAGAATGCCCTTGTAGTGCCGGGCGTGGTGGCGCACGCCTTTAAACCCAGCACTAGGGAGGGAGAAGCAGGTGGATTTCTGAGTTCGAGGCCAGCCTGGTCTACAAAGTGAGTTCCAGGACAGCCAGGGATATACAGAAAAACCCTGCCTCTAAAAACCAAAAAAAAAAAAAAAAAAAAAAGAATGCCCTTGTACTTCTGGTGGCTCTGCATCTCCCCCTTGTATTTCTGGTGGCTCTGCATCTACCCCTCCCCCCCTTGCCACTCCAGTTTTGGTTTATGTGATACTAGGGAGTGAACCAACCCAGATCTCCATCCCACCCCAAACAAATCTAAAGGAAAAGAATTTGGTCTCTAAAGGAGATTTGGAACAATGAAGTAGAAGCAGGATGCAAATGGGATTAAGAACCACAACCAGATAGAAAGGTCCAAATGCCTCTGCCTGAGACTCAGAGCTATGTCCTCATCCGCTGGTAACTGAGAAGCCAGCACTGGAAGAAACATTCTGACTTGAACAGAACACTGATACTAAGAAATAAATAGGGTATTTCTGCTATGGAAGAAACTGAGAGACAAAAGAGTTGAGTTTGATTTTAAAATGTTTAAGTGGAGATGAAGTGTTTAAAAGCTACCCCTCAGGATTAGACAGCTAATGAATGTGATAAAGAAAAGATGGACCGGATCTGCAGCCACCTGCTACAAATCTGTGTATACAAAAGAGTATGGGTTACAGAAGTGGTGGCCAGTGATGGGAAAGAGAGATCAAAATCAAGACATTTCAATGCTAGGAACTGCACGAGATGAAAGAAAAACCTGACTGAAATCCACGAACTGGAGACGGTACCATCCCCAGTATCCACACTAACTGCATGGGACCTACCATGTTTGCAAGGGAAGCCTGTCTGCAGTCAGTACTGAGTGCAGAGGGACTGCAGAGAGCTTGAAGATGCTTATTCTCTTAAAAGGAGGGAAGAGCAGGTGACTCCATTTTAAAGAGCTAGCTGCTATTCCTAAGAGGAATGCAATCACACACCTTAAGTCAGAGTGAGAACAAAGGGTCAGTATGAGGTGTGGCTGACACCTCAGGATATCCACATCACGCCTCTCTCACATCTCCCTCTCACTCACTAACTAAATCCTAACAGTGCGTACTGTGGCAGTGTGTATGTTTTATGTCTTCCTGCCTGCTGTCCACACTGTAACTGTCCACACTGTAACTGTCCACACTGTAACTCTGGAGTAGATTTCTGGAGAAGTGTTGATGCCTTCTTTTTCTCTGCCTGGAATGAATACCTGAGCCCAGGATGTAGCAATCATCTTATTACCCTAAGGAGGGTACCACACATCAGACCAGGAAGATGGAATGGAACCAACTCTGAACTCAGCAGCCTCTGGACTTATTTTAGCATGAGGAATATAAAGTCCAATGTATTTAAGTGACTTATTAATCAAGTTTTCTGTTACTACTAAATGTATTCACAAACATTTATACAATCAAAGTTGTCTTACTCCAGTAAGACAATGAGTAACTCATAGCCAGAAATAGAACCAGGATTTGAGATTTTATCCGCAACATATGTACAGGTGTGCAGTATCATGATCACAAACACGTATACAGCACACCAACAAGTCTTCATCTAATTCATTTAAAACACAATGAGAAAAATAACCAGAGAATTACATGACTAGCCACACTCACAGAAATGTATTATTTTCAATTTCACTCAGTTTTCTATGACATATTGAATAGACTCAAAGTAGTAATTTTCTAATCATGAAAAGGGCACAGATTAAAGGGGGGGGACATGTTTGTTTTAAGGAAAGTTCAGCTAGATCCAGAAACTGAAGGCATAATGAGGTAACTCGTTACTTCTTGAGTTACTGGTTTAACTAGTGGGGGTTTTTTGTTTGGTTTTGTTTTTTTTAAATAGGCTTCCCATATCTGCAGAAAAAGTGGTGCAAAACTAAGCTAATATCAAATGAAGCATAACAAGTAATGAATCTAAGTAAGTGTAATTTACAACTTACAAAGCCTAAAGAAGCAAATAAAATTCAATAAAAAGACCAAGAACAAGGACTTTGTGGTAGTGGAGGACGTGTAACAGGTGTGAGACCACAGGTTCCATTCTTAGCACTGAAAGGAAAACTATATTAGTTCATTAAGTAAAGCCCTATCCCTTTTTGTATACAGGATGAACTTTGTATGTATACAGCTCTAAAACAAAGTATGCCAGTTCCCTAACAATCATTCCTAGCTGAAAGATAAAGTGGGGGGAAAGTAGGCTTTATCCCTTGTGGAAAACCCACACCTGAGGCCTTCAACGTACACGTCTCAAACAATTTCTGAAAGACTCCTTCCCTCATGTAACAGGCACAACACTACTGACCTAGCAGCAATGCGTTTGATTTTTGTTCCTAGTGATAACAGTCCTCTTTCTACTGACTACTTCCCTCTCTCTGTCTCTTCCTTCTGTCCTCTTGAAACCCACGACAGGCTTCTGCAAGGTGACAGGACTTTCAGGCTAAAGGGACAAGTCTATTAATGGACAGACATTTCCCTTTTACATGAATGTTCCCTGGCAAAGGTGACTTCCAACTCCTGCCATCACTCAGCCACCTGGGTGACTTAACCAGGAAAGTCATGTACACACATCTGTTTATAAACACACACCATAACTTTAGTACAAGGTGTACTGCATTCGCAAACGGCTAAAATCCCATGCCACTGATGAGGGGCTCATCTGAAGCTTTCGCTGCTTCAGCCACACCCACCTTACAGAGAGTCCTTGGCTTCTGTGGTGGCTGCTCTTGGTTGTCATCCTAACTACATCTGGAATTAACTAAAACCCAAGGGGCTGAAGACACCTGTGAGGGATATTTTTTCTTAATTAAAGCATTTGAAATGGGAAGATCCAATTTTAATCTGGGTTTGCTGAGATGAGACAATCCACCTTTAACTGTGTCACACCTTCTTGTGATAGTCTATATACAGGATGGAAGAAGGAAGCTTCCACTCTATGCCTGCTTTCTGCTCTATGTCTGGCAAGTCCACACCTTCCCTGGCATTAGAGCCTTCTTCTTTGGAATTCTGTCATATACTGAAAACCAGCTGAGACAAACAGCCTCACAGACTGAACAACTACTGGATTCTAGGATGTTCTGTTGGTAGGTAGCCATTGTTAGGTTATCTGGACCACAGCTGTAAGTCATTCTAATAAATCCCCTTTATATGTGTGTGTGTGTGTGTGTGTGTGTGTGTGTGTGTGTGTGTGTGTGTGTGTGTGTGTGTGTGTATGTGTCTGTGCATGTGTTCTGTTCCTCTAGAGAAGGCTGACCAATACTAAGCTTCTCTTAGTTTTGCTTTTCATGTTTTTATAGTTCATAAAATGTAGATATAGACAACATTTCTTACTTGCTTCCAGTTCTAAAACATTCCAGTTATTCCAGAAATGCCAAATGCAGACATCGCTGATACAGATTATAAGAGAAGTCAAGAGCTGGCTAGCAGCTACCGGTGAGGGTAGAGTGACAGGTGATTAAGACCCTGGAGAAGGGAAAAGATTTCAACAGGGAAACTGTTGAACTGAAGTCAGAGGCCTCTGCAGCCTGTTAATGAAACACCAGAAGCAATCGACTGAAGCGAAGGGGAGAAAGTCCCTTCTGAGCAGTCAGAGCAGGAAGAATGTCAGACTAACTCCTCTACTCAAAATGAAGTCTTTCAGAGACACATAAAAAGATAAGATGTATACCCTGGCACTACTGAAGCCCAGTATGCTCAACAAGGAAAAGTGCTGTTAGCATCCTGGTATATTTACTGTCTGAGGCTGAGGTGGGAGCACCCTGAAGCCAACGAGCTCTAGCTGTCATTCCATTACTACATCAAAACAATGGGAATAAAGAATGAAGAGTGAGGCATGTGTGTCTGTAACTTGAGGTATACTGTGTCCCCACAAGTCCACTGAATAATTAAAAGTACATTTACAGTCTTCTCCATACATGTTTCACTACGTAATGACACTAGCTTTTAAATAAAATTTAAAGTAAACATATAAAAATAAATATATAAAGTAAATGAATCATTTGCCGCTTTTAGTGTAACTAGAAGGGGTTTAAATTAGTTGCATCAACTATGAACTAAGTCTGCACCTGCTTTGGCCAGGGTGGCTTCAGCCTGCAGGGGATGATCCACTCGGGGTTGCTCATAGTGAATTTTGATCACAGTTTAAAGTCTATACTCTGCTTACAAGTCACTGGCATTTTGAATCTTATGTAAATTACCTTTCAATCCAGAAATACAATCCTAAGGACCATGGTAAGGGACATTCCTGCAAATGTGTTATAGATAGAAATACTCAAAGCATTTCTGAAAAATCGAACACATTTCACACCCCAAAAACAAATGATTGTTAAGTTATTTAAAATGCTATTTTGATATTTAAAAAGATCACATTTAAAAGTTGGAAGGGGTGGGCTGGAGAGATCAGCAGATGAAACCATTTGCTTTCTTCTGGATGACCCGTAGGTCCCATTCATAGCACCTATATCAGTCAGTTCACAACCTCCCGTAACCACAGTGCCAGCAGATCCAATACCATCTTCTGGCCTGTGCACATACAAACAAGCAAGCACAAACATATGCACATAAATAAAAATAAATGTCTGTAAAGATGAGAGAAAAACAAAGGAAACTTTTTAGTTAAAAAAAAAATTCTAAAAGGCAAGGTGCAAAGGGGTTTAAAATAAAAAGGAGACAAGTCCCTTCCGGTCCTGCCAGCACCGACCCACAAGACTCGCCACGGGATCTTAAGACCTCTGGTGAGTGGAATACAGCGTCTGCTCCAATCCAATCCTGCAGGACCTGAGACTGCATTAGTTAGGGAAGCAGAAAACCCGCCTGATCAGGGGCACAAGTCCTTTCCGGTCCGGCCAGCACCGGGGTAGGTAGGGTGCAGAGTCGGCTGACACCCACCAGCTAGCCACAAGACCCGCCACGGGATCTCAAGACCTCTGGTGAGTGGAACACAGCGTCTGCTCCAATCCAATTGCACAGGACCTGAGACTGCATTAGTTAGGGAAGCAGAAAACCCGGCCTGATCAGAGGCACAAGTCCCTTCTGGTCCACGCCAGTACAGGGGTACCTTGTGCGTGGAGTCTGCGGACACCCGTAAGGTATACACAGTACTCTCCACGGGATCTTAAGACCTCTGTGAGTGGATCACAACGTCTGCCAGGAGGCAGGTTCGAACACCAGATATTTGGGCACCTTCCCTACAAGAGAAGAGCCTATCTGCAGAGAGTACTCTGAACACTGAAACTCAGGAGAGAGCTTGTCTCCGGGGTCTGCTGATAGAGGCTAACATAAACACCTGAGGAACAAGATCTAACCTGAGACAACTACAACAACTAACTCCAGAGATTACCAGATGGCGAAAGGCAAACATAAGAATCTTACTAACAGAAAACAAGACCACTCACCATCATCAGAACCCAGCACTCCCACCCCACCCAGTCCTGGGCACCTCAACACACCCGAAAAACTAGACCCGGATTTAAAAGCATATCTCATGATGATGGTAGAGGACATCAAGAAGGACTTTAATAACTCACTTAAAGAAATACAGGAGAACACTGCTAAACAAGTAGAAGACCTTAAAGAGGAAGCACAAAAATCCCTTAAAGTATTGCAAGAAAACACGACCAAACAGGTGATGAAATTGAATAAAAACATCCAAGACCTAAAAAAGGGAAATAGACACAATAAAGAAAACCCAAAGTGAGGCAACCCAAAGTAAGGCAACGCATGAGATAGAAAACCTAGGAAAGAAATCTGGAACCATAGATGCAAGCATCAGCAACAGAATACAAGAGATGGAAGAGAGAATCTCAGGTGCAGAAGATTCCATAGAGAACATCGGCACAACAATCAAAGAAAATACAAAATGCAAAAAGATCCTAACTCAAAACATCCAGGAAATCCAGGACACAATGAGAAGACCAAACCTCCAGATAATAGGAGATGAGAATGAAGATTTTCAACTTAAAGGGCCAGCAAATATCTTCAACAAAATTATAAAAGAAAACTTCCCAAACCTAAAGAAAGAGATGCCCATGAACATACAAAAAGCCTACAGAACTCCAAATAGACTGGACCAGAAAAGAAATTCCTCCCAACACATAATAATCAGAACAACAAATGCACTAAATAAAGATAGAATATTAAAAGCAGTAAGGGAAAAAGGTCAAGTAACATATAAAGGCAGGCCTATCAGAATTACCCCAAACTTTTCATCAGAGACTATGAAAGCCAGAAGATCCTGGACAGATGTTATACAGACCCTAAGAGAACACAAATGCCAACCCAGGCAACTATACCCAGCCAAACTCTCAATAACCATAGATGGAGAAACCAAAGTTTTCCACGACAAAAGCAAATTCACACATTATCTTTCCACAAATCCAGCCCTTCAAAGGATAATAACAGAAAAAAATATATATATAAGGACGGAAACCACGCCCTAGAAAAAGCAAGAAAGTAATCCCTCAACAAACCGAAAAGAAGACAGCCACAAAAACAGTATGCCAACTCTAAAAACAAAAATAATAGGAAGAAACAATTACTTTTCCTTAATATCTCTTAATATCAATGGACTCAATTCCCCAATAAAAACACATAGAATAACAGACTGGCTATATAAACAGGACCCAACATTCTGCTGCTTACAGGAAACCCATCTCAGGAAAAAAGACAGACACTACATCAGAGTGAAAGGCTGGAAAACAATTTTCCAAGCAAATGGTCTGAAGAAACAAGCTGGGGTAGCCATTCTAATATCAAATAAAATTGACTTCCAACCCAAAGTTATAAAAAAGACAAGGAGGGACACTTCATACTCATCAAAGGTAAAATCCTCCAAGAGGAACTCTCAATTCTGAATATCTATGCTCAAAATGCAAGGGCAGCCACATTCATTAAAGAAACTTTAGTAAAGCTCAAAGCACATATTGAACCTCACACAATAATAGTGCGAGACTTCAACACACCACTTTCATCAATGGACAGATCGTGGAAACAGAAACTAATGAGGGACACAGTGAAACTAACAGAAGTGATGAAACAAATGGACTTAACAGATATCTACAGAACATTTTATCCTAAAACAAAAGGATATAACTCCTTCTCCAAAATTGACCATATAATTGGTCATAAAACAGGCCTCAACAGATACAAAAATATTGAAATCGTCCCATGCATCCTATCAGACCACCATGGACTAAGGCTGATCTTCAATACAACATAAATAATGGAAAGCCAACATTCACATGGAAAATGAACAACACTCTTCTCAATGATACCTTGGTCAAGGAAGGAATAAAGAAAGAAATTAAGGACTTTTTAGAGTTTAATGAAAATGAAGCCACAACATACCCAAACTTATGGGACACAATGAAAGCATTTCTAAGAGGAAAACTCACAGCTCTGAGTGCCTCCAAAAAGAAACTAGAGAGAGCACACACTAGCAGCTTGACAACACATCTAAAAGCTCTAGAAAAAAAGGGAAGCAAATTCACCCAAGAGGAGTAGACGGCAGGAAATAATCAAACTTAGGGGCGAAATCAACCAATTGGAAACAAGAAGAACTATTCAAAGAATCAACCAATCAAGGAGCTGGTTCTTTGAGAAAATCAACAAGATAGATAAACCCTTAGTCAGTCTCACTAGAGGGCACAAGGACAGCATCCTAATTAACAAAATCAGAAATGAAAAGGGAGACATAACAACAGATCCTGAAGAAATCCAACACACCATCAGATCCTTCTACAAAAGGCTATACTCAACAAAACTGGAAAACCTGGATGAAATGGACAAATTTCTAGACAGATACCAGGTACTAAAGTTAAATCAAGATCAGGTTAATGATCTAAACAGTCCCATATCCCCTAAAGAAATAGAAGCAGTCATTAATGGTCTCCCAACCAAAAAAATCCCAGGACCAGATGGGTTTAGTGAGTTCTATCAGACCTTCAAAGAAGATCTAATTCCAGTTCTGCACAAACTATTCCACCAAATAGAAGTAGAAGGTACTCTACCCAACTCATTCTATGAAGCTACAATTACTCTGATACCTAAACCACAGAAAGATCCAACAAAGATAGAGAACTTCAGACCAATTTCC